>NC_066590.1:1282500-1552500 GCF_905475345.1 Vespula vulgaris
GCGATAAGTGAATATTATTCGATGATAAGCTCTATCAAGAGAAGAGAAAAGGGAAAAAATGCTATATAGATTCGTATATTCGCAGAAAAATTGTAAATTATAACATCTGTCGTTATGTTCCAGAATTAAGAAAAATTATAATGAGAAAAGATCATAAATATCTCGACCCTAGCATGGCACGCTTATGCTATAGACTCTTTGTCCTTGGTTGCCATTTTAGAAGTAACCACCCGCCAGGAGCCGTTTTAATGAAAATAAGTAATATCGCAAACAGGAATTGTACCGTCATAAACGGTTCTGACAATGGCCTTGTAAATACGAAAGTTTCTTAAGATACCTTTCCTTTTCTTTTTCTCTCTCTTCTTCTTCCTAAATTTTCGCAACGTTCCATACTGTCTTCCTTTACGGTAATAAAGCGTAACGATTCAAGGTGCAATGAATCGAGAAAGTCGACTAGACTACCACGAAAACGAAGAAACAGTAAAAAGAAAGAGAGAGATAGAGAAAGAGAAAGAAAGAAAGAAAAGAGAGGGAGAGAGAGAGAGAGAGAGAGAGAGAGAGGTAAAAAAAAAGTAGAAAAGAGGATGAGTGAAGAAGGTACGAGCTAAGAAGAAGAAACGGAATAAGGACTGCCGGCACCATTATGGGGGCCCATAAAACACCTTCTACGGTGCACTCGAGGCGCGTGGCTTCAAGGACGTACTACCACTTCATCTTTCTCGCTGGCTTCTTCATCCTATGCTGTCTACACTGAACTCGATGAGCAGGCAGCAAAACGTCCCACGGGCAAAGTTCCTTTCGTTTTGCGCTTACTACTACTTCATCGAAGTAGTACAACTATCCGTCGTTTTTCTGCATCTCTGTCAAAATAAAACGACAATATTATGAAATATATTCATTTGTCTTTTTTTTTTCTTTATTTTTTCTTTATCTTTTTCTTTTATCTTTTTCTTTTTCTTTTTTCTTTATTCATTTTACGGCTTCTCTTGTAACCTTTTCCAGTATTTAAAACGAACTCTAATGTCAATAAGACTGTTCGTCCACGGTAGTCACTCGTGTTTGTAATTTTGTAACTTTTACTGTGTTAAGTCGGATCCGCGAGTTTCTCGAAGGACACTAACGGATCGGTATGTATTATGACAGCACTAAACATATCCGTCAACGCCACGCGACATCGTCCCTGAAATTCTCAGGGTCATGACACAAAAGATCGGACGGCTGCCAAAAGGAGACGATATCTCATTGACAAATTCTCCTTATGGGGATGATAAATACTGTTCCAAATTTTGTCCTTTATGATTTTTTAAGATTTTAAGAAACAGCTTATATTTTGTCATATTATAGAACTTAACTTAATCGTAACGAATTGCGTTTTCGAATAAGACCAAGCTCGTTCCTATTTAAAATTAAATCTATTTACGATAACGCGAAAAGTTACTATTGCGCTTTATCGAAATCTACGGGAGAATATCTTCTTCTTTTGGCATAAAAATGAACGAAGAAAAAGAAACACAAAAAGAGAGAGAGAGAGAGAGAGAGAGAGAGAGAGAGAGAGAGAGAAAGAGAGGGAGAAAGGATGAAAAGAGAAAAGATAGATGAGGGATTGACAGAGAAAATATATAGAGGTAACAGATTCTCTGATCTCGACGATTCTATCATCAGCGACTCGCAGCCCAGGACAGCAGATAAAAGGCAATTGAATTCAAATCATGAATGCGAACGAAGCGAGCGAGAGAGAGAGAGAGAGAAAGAGAGAGAGAGAGAGAGAGAGAGAGAAGAAAATGGCGGAGAAGATGAAACAAGAGGATACAGGAGGAAAAGAGATGAAAGAACAGGTAATGGGGGAGGGAGGGAGAAAAAGAGAAAGAGAGACAAAAAGAGAGAAAAGAGGTGAAGAAGAGATAGAGATAGATAGAATAAAGAGGGAGAGAGAGAGAGAGAGAGAGAGCGAGCAAACGAGCAAGCGAGTGAGAGAGAGAGAGAGAGAGAGAGAAAGAGAGAACAGTATGAGAGCCCAACGGCAATCTAGTGGTAGCTTTGTGACGGTAATGGCTTCAACCCCTGGCCTCCAGCCTCGAGGCCACCCCTTCTCATTTGCCGCGCGGCGACTACACGTGCACACGAACAAACGCGCACGAAGATTCGTGATACATAAAACTCACTGTACAAACGGGATTTACCATGCGAGTCGTCCACAATTTTTAACAGGGTATGACAAATTGACCATCGAAACATCGACCCCATTCTTGTGCTCTTCAAATTTTCATTCGAAATATTTTAGAAGTGTATATATGGTATATCTATCTATTAAAATAAGATATATGATTTTAATTTTCAACGAAACGTTGTATTTTGTTGCTAAATAAATCTCGAGAATCTTTTCGGTGAAACTTACATACATTGACATACACAATTCGCATACATAGAGACGTCCTGAATTCTATATAAATAGGGGCGTCGGATACAAGATCCCTTGGTAGCTCGAAGCCTGTTTCAGCTCCTCCCACGTAGCCTCACCGTGCATGCGCATGTTGGTGAGACTGGAGAAAGACTGACATGTTCCGCAAACATCGTAAACCGAGCGCTTCTTAATCAGCTTCTCTGAAATAACGATATTATGTCAAAGGCAATATGTGCTAAGGATGCTCTCCCTCTCTCTCTCTCTCTCTCTGTCTCTCATTCTTTTTCTTTCTTTCTTTTATAAACACATAGATGGAGAAACGTGTGTGCGTCATACTAGTTAGCAACATTGTTAGATCTAACCAATTCAACGATTGATAGTTGTGCGATACATCTATGTAAACAATTTTGTAAATTTATTTAAAAAAAAAAAGAGATCAAATATTATACGTATAGATAAAAAAGAGTTAAAAAACTGAAGTTTTATACGTTTCAAATTATACATATATATATATATATATATATATATATATATATATATATATATACATACGAATTATTATTATTGTTCAATGATCGAATTGTTAAAAAATACCTACATATGTACGTGTGTACGCCTGCGTACGTATATATATTATTAAAAATATATTCGTACGAAAATACGGGTTATTAGAGATAAATAATACAAAATTTAATACAGATGATATTCGATGCAATTTTATAAGGAATGCGGCCATTTTTCTTCGTTTACTGCTTTCGATACTGATTTAAGTTACTTAAATATAGTTAACCATTTTAACGCATTTGTCATACCCAAAGCGGTAAATTTAAGATGAATAAGAGAGAACGGAGTTTATTTTCTGAAATGCTAATTCATAATTGATTTTTGTAAATATACGTTCTTTAGTTTAATGCATATATAATATTATATTAATATTATTTTCTAAATGTGTAGAATAATGAATTTATAAAAATTCTGTATATTAAACATTTACCTGTTGTTGAAATAAGAGACAGGTTATAATCACAATCTTTTTCATTAAAATGCGTGGTTATATCAATATAATATTTACTGAAATTACGATTATTACATACGATTATTACATAGACAATGTAATAATTAAGTATGTTTAAAAGATGTAACCTTTTATCCTCGGTTTCATGAATATTTAATCCTCTTGATCATTTCATGTCACAATCTACATTATCGACCATTCGTCAGAAAGAGATCGAAATATCAAAAGTGATTCAAACTAGAATTAATAATTAAACTTGTCGAATGTATTTATCGCAAATTTTTAAATCTGCATTTGTTCTAAATTAAATACTGATTTAATGAATACGATTTACAACGATTTATGAGGAACTAAAAGATATAGAAAGAGTAAAATATTATTTAACAATTACAACTTGGTTAACACGATAATGTTTTAAACACAAACGATCATGGCGATTGGTTACTTGTAATCTGATTGGTTACTTGTTTTTGGCGCAATTATTATATAAATTTGAATTTATCGAAGATACGTTGATCAATAAAATTTTTAACTTTCTCGTTTAATTTATTTTTAATTCTATTTCTACTAATATTGAAATAAAAGGAATATCGCAATCAAGTTTAATACTAATTTTATTACGTCTCTCGTAATATTTTTGCACGTCTAATAATACAATAAATATATTAATGCTATGAAAAAAATACAAATCATTGCGTATACTCATTGCTAGGTATAACTGTAGTAGGAGTTTCTTGATATTCTTGCTCAGAATATTGTGTCATATCATGTGTGTCATCCTGTTCTTTATACCGATCATCATCCTTATGTTCCTGTTCTTCATATTGTGACTCATCATATTCTCCATATTGATCATAAGGAGATTCTACTACATTAGCATCGACATTTTGATCATCTATCAAATGTTTTTCTTGCTCTTCATTTTTTTCTTCCATTGTCTGATCTTCAACATTATACATACTATTATTGCTGTAATTTCCTAAAGCATATTCATGCTGATTAGAATGATCGTATCTTTCTTCCAATTCATCTTTTTTTTGCGATTTTTTTGGATAAATGTCTCTTTCATTATTATCCATTTCATTTTGCATTTGATTAATTTCATAATCTGTGTTTTGTGAAATGTGAGGAATTGTATTCCCATTTTGATTCATTATTTTCGTCTCGTTTAATTGATCCGGTGAGTTATAAGATGCATTAATATTATATAGTGCTACAAATTTTCTATTTATATTATTTTGCGCATAAATGTTTAAATACAATAATTGTAACATACTTGAAGGCAAAACAAACCTTACCTTTTTGATTATGAAAGGTATCCTTTATCTTATTTGATAAATATTCTATGTTACTTTGTAAGTTAGCCATTTCTTCCCTAATAAAAAATTTTGTCCAAAATATGATGTTTTAAACGAATACTAAATATTATTGTAAAAGAGTAACATACGTGCTATTACTGTGTTGATAGAGGCATCTTGGAAGAATCTAACTTCTTTTTTGGTATTACTTTTACTTTTAGATCAACCTTAACAATACGTTTCTTGTTTGAAGACGAAGCAGTATTTCCAACTCTTGTATCCCCATCATCGACTTCCTCTGTCAACACAGAATAGCTCTAGATATAAATACTAAGCAATTTGAGCGCAATTTCATTTTTATAGATAATGTCAATTATTTATCCAAACTCCGAATCTTATAATTGAAATATGTTTTAAATTAAATGCAACTATAAAAATATAATTATAAATCTTTTATGCAAAGCAAAAAATATACTTGTGCTTAATGTTGTTAACTTCCAAACGTTGTGTGAGAGATTGGCATTCGGTAGTCAGTTGAGAGACTAGTTTAGCTTGTTTATTCAAGGCATCCTCTAGATCACCCACTGTAGCAACTGAGAAATGCAGTGATATCAGCCAATTTTTAATAAACTGACTAACTTTATTTCTGCCCATGCTAGGCATAATGTCAGCATGCCGATTTCCCACACATAGAATGCTTTCAAGCGGATATTAAACAATGGAGTATTTTTTACAGACAGTATACCTAACACAGGCGTGCTATCTTTATCCATTTCTTACCATGTTTTGTATCCGTGTCCATTTTTGCTGTAGACATCTCTTTTTTATTTTCCTGACTAGATATATCTTTTCTTTGAGAATTTTCTGAATACATCATTTTATTTATACTGATCTAAAAGATTTTTTAATTATTTTAAAATTTTGTAGTAAATTCATCTTTCTTTTCATTAGATACAAATTTCTATTTGTATAATACCTCTTTCTCCAACAAAGCTATTTGCTCTAAAAGTCGCAAATTTTCACGTCTACAATGAACTAAATCTGCATCCGCTCTTTCCATACGTTGTTTATATGCATTTATTTCTGTTTGCAATCTACTTTGCTCCTGCTTGGTCTGTCTATCATTTCTTTCTCCCGCTAATTTAGCAGCTATTACTTCTTGTTCAGCCATATCTTTTTCAGTCAAAGCTTGATTAAGATCGCTCTGTAAACTTGCTAAATTAAATATAAATAATTAAAATTACGATATTAAACTTTAATATCTATAAAACTTAATAGTATGATTTAAATATATTATTTACATATTCTATTCTGCAAATCCTTTTTCAGGTTGTCTATAATCGTTTGTTTTTGTGACAATTCTCTTTTCAAATCCAGCAACTCTCTTTGTTGCTTTTCAGATTCTAATTGTGACTTATTAGCAGCATTCCACTGAGATGCTATATCAGCAGAAAGTTGTTCAACTTGTTGACTGTATCTGCGTTCTACTTGTTGCCTTTCTTCGGTAATACGTCTGCTTGCTTCGTGAGCAGCTTCTCTGAGTTTCTCATGTTGTCTATCCAATTCATCTTTCAATCTTCTAACTTCTGTTTCGGCTTGATTTTTTTCAAATTCCATTTGTTGCGCTATCTCCATTGAACGTTTTGCCTTTTGAGTAGATTCCATTTCCTTATCTCGCATTATAGATAAAGTTTTCTGTAGTTCTTCAACCTTCATTTCGGCATCATATTTAGCTCTTAAAGCTTGATTTAATTGTGCTGTTACATTTACATTACCATTACTAAAAGAATTCTCAGATAATTTCTTTATATTAAGTTGATTTTCTTCTTGAACTTTTCGTAATTCAAGCTTAGCCTGAGTCAATTGTGCCTCTAACTCGCTAATTCTAGATTCAAATATTATATTAGGCCCTTCTAACATTTTTGAAGATTTATTCATTTTAGAATCAATACTACTTGTATATGCAAGGCTATGCTCGTTAGAAGTGCAATCATTTTCAGGACGATTTTCATGTTCATCGAGTGCATATTTCAAAAATCCAGTTTTAGTTTTATTATGCAATTCTTCATTTTCAGCTATGACCTGTAGATAGGAATTATTTTTCGTTTCATTGAACATTAAGAACAATTAAGAAAAAATATTATTTCAAACTACATATATCATATAAAACAGTTTGAAACAATATCTTACTATTATAAAAGATGTCATAGGTATACCTCTCTGACTTTACTAAGCAAATTAGTTAATTCATTTCTACAATATTGAGATTCTTGTTCGATTTGTTCGATATATTCTTCTTGCTGTTCGATATATGAAGTTATTTCTGGTGGTACTGATTGTAATTCAGCTATAGAAAGCGCCAAATTACTATAAACTTTTGATGGATGAATACTTTTTGAAGAAAGTGGACGTGGAGTTGTTAATAAGCAGGCATTATCGTTATTTAAATCTTTGATTCTTGAACCTTCGCTTATAAAACTTTGATTGTCCATATCATTCCCAGATTTCGTAATTCTATTAGATTGATAATTGCTTTTAACACATTGTTGCTTCCTATATAATATAATCTCGTATTTACATTAACACATTATTTACTGCAAACATAGTGAAAATTCGAGTCTCTTACCCAGACGCATCCACCGGTAAATAAGTCTCAGCTAACAAATATTTTAATTTGGAAACAGCTTCCCTATATATTACTTCTATATAATCTGGACTTTTTCTCTTGTTTAAATCAATTTTTTGAACTCCATTCGTTTTTCTACGAAAAGAAATCTTTATTTATTTAGATAGATATCATACTATTTCGTTTGCAAATAGAAAATTTAAACTAAGAAGATAATTTATGATATATATACTTATATAGAGCTTTCCAATATTTGTTTGCAGAAATAGGGACACAACTACTACTATATAGAATAAAAAATAAATTGATATTATTACATTCTTTATCATGTAATAAAATATTTACCTATTTTTAGTCCTTTTTGTACGTGAAAGACCAGCAGAGTCTGGGTAATGAGTATAACTTCCTGATATTTTGGGTTTCGAATAAATCCTTAAAGGCAATCGCGGACGTACAAGATATGTATTTGAAACTCCAGCAGAAGCAGACATTGTTGATATATCAGCAAAATTATCGCGATTGTTACTTGGACCAAGCATTTTTGCTGAACTATGCGCTCTCGTGATAGATCGCTACTGAGCTTTCTTATAAGAACATGTTTAGCGATCAATGACACGGGACTAACTGTACTAGGACCACAGTAATATCGGAAAATCGAATTTAAGCTTAGTAGCAGAGCCTGGTAGTGGATCGCGTGCAGTAAAACAATTCGTCCTTCAAAAGGATAGGCACCGTACCATCGCATGCTGACGTTCCGTGACTTATTTTTATTAGTCCTTTAGTACAGATCTTTATTCCATATTGTGATGAGAATATATATCTCTTATTAAAAACCTTATTAAAATATTAATAATAATTTTTTTTCTATACATTGCAATAACGCATAAACAATATAATATGCTATTATACACATTTGTATCATCAACAATTAAGTAACATGTTCTTGTCTTGACGAAAATATATCAATCCTATCATTAGTAGTTGTAACAACTGATGAGGATGAATCAATATTTTCTGTACCTCCATCCGAGTTTATGATATCGTAAGCTGCAATATTTAATAATAATAATAATAATATAGAGATCATTTTGATATCTCGAAATGATCATTAATGTAATATTAAAAATTTACCAGTATAAGATGGAAATGGTTTTATATACAATATCATTAAAAGACCACAGATAGCAGAACAACCGCAAACGTACGAAAGTATATTTCTATAATAATCGGTAGAAACTATAAATTTACGTCTGCAACAAAGAATAAAAAATTTTTTATAAATTTTACACATGATATATACTATATTAATTTTCTCTATATAAAAATATACCAACAAATATTGTATAATCATTACTGCTAATCCATTGCCAAGTTTATCAGTAAAACTCATAAATCCATATACGAATGCTCCACTCTCTGTGTTTTGACCTATAAAGTCAGCACTAATGCCTAAACTGGTCACTAATAAAATTGATCCAGAGGAACCTAATAATTGGCATATATTAAAAATTTGCATAATAATTCTTTACCGTATTTTCTCTGAATTTACACACCAAGCAACATAGATACTGGATAAATTTGATAATGTTCAAATGTATAGCCTCTTCCAAATCGTATCCATATGCAAGCAGAAAGACCAAACAATACACCGATACAATATGAAATTTTTCTACCTAATTTTGTATTTAACCTTTCTATGACCAAGGATGTTAAAAAACTAGTAAGAAACATAGTCAATGGTATAATAGCTAATAATGTAGCTGGCATATTTAAAAACTCATGTAAATATAAAGGTATATAAATCTGTGATAAATTTACAAATAATCGTGTTGGCATATAAATACATGCTGCTTGATATAACTGTATATTTTTTAATAATACTGATATAGATCTTGTGTTACGACGTAACGAACCTAAAAAATATTGATTATGAAATGTAACATCTTACAAATGAAATATAAATCTTGTAAACCATACAAATATCTTACCATCCGAGTTATTAATATTTCCCTCTTTAACAAAAATATGAAATATAAGAGAAGTAAAAATTCCAATTCCTGTTACACAGAATACAATTGTCTGAAATTTGTGAGCATCATTAGGTCCAATTTGAGTATCAGGAGCATCATTATTTGCTATATGCAATAATGCCCATGTAGTACAATAAACAAGAATATTTGAGGATACTGTAAAACTGTATCTATTTCCAGATACAATGAATATTTAAAATTAAAAATATTTGAGCAAATTTAAGATTATCGATAAAAATCAAACTGTTACCTAATGGCTATAAGTTCTGTTCTTTCGTGTTCAGTTGGTGTTAGTTCAGCAACCAATGACAAATGTGAAATTTGAACTGCTGCCCAACCAAATTGAAATATTATAATAAAAGCAGCGTAATATATTAATTGTGCCCACTGATGTGCATTCTCGCAATTAATGCATGGCGAAAATATAAAGGGGAATGTAAAAAACACACAAATAGTGCCTGAAAAACATTAACATATTAACGTAGAATAAAATAAGAAAGTTAGAAATAATCTATTAATAATTACATATATTGTATTTATTAATAATTATAATTAATTATAAATATTTATAAATAAATAAAATATTTTAGTTAGAATAATTTATAATTAATAGGTTTATTTACAAAGAATTTGACATACCTAGCAAGTGCCATGTCTTTCTTCTGCCATATTTACAAAGCCAAAAATCATCATTTTTATCAGAATGTAAGCCGACAAATGGAGTAGCAACTGCATCTGCTATTTGACCAATAAGTAATAATACTCCTGCAAGAGTCGCACTAAATCCCAATACAAAATGAAAATACACTAATAAATATGTAAACCACATGGAAGCACAAATATCATTTAAAACATGTCCTACTCCATAGGCTAATCTCAAAGTAACAGGAAGACGTTGAACTATCTCTGTATAATCATTGATCGATACATCTCGATTAGTCTGCATTGTAAGAAGAAAGTCTTAGCTGTTCCTATATAATGTAAACAAAAGTTTTAATTATTCGCTATTTTATTTCATTTCAAGCAAAATGAAATAATGGTTTCAATAAATCAATATCATGATTATAATTACGTTTCAATATTTAAAAATTGTCTAATCGAGAAAATCCCTTCAATTGTACAAACATTAATTATGATTTACCTTTAATTTTGTGAAGCAGTAACAAATAAAACTTTGGAATTACTTCCACATCATAATTCAATGATTCATATCTGATAGGAACATAACCTTTCGATATGTCAATTATATATACAACACTCACGTGACTTAAGATGGATTTCCATTGATTGGGCAAAACTGTAACGAAAGCGAAGTTTCGCGAAAATAGTTTATTTCAAACAAATTTTTTTATACTGGTTCAAAAAAATTAATTGAAAAGATGAAATTTAATTACTGTTATATTATCATTATAGTTTGTTCATTAGCATATATTTACATCAAAATGGTTTATGTACCAGATAAGATACGAATTTGTAATTTATCACATTCTACATATACGTTGTAAAATCTTGGGAAAAATGTTCTACAATTCATAATCTCCATTTTCTAATTCACAATAAAATGTAATTACATACACGCATATACAGGATCAATTTTGTACATTATTTGGTAAACTTGGAATGTATTTTAAAATTAGATGTTCATAACAAAGTAATCAAATTATTGTTCTTCTTGATATTTTTTGTTTTTCTAAATAGAATATAATATAATTTGGATAATAATCACTTGATACAAGTACATTATATTACTCTATAACAGCATTGTTACTTCATTTACAATATATTCTTAAACGCTAAGGGAGGATCGTGAATTTAAATAAAATTGGTATCCAGAGAATAAGAATGTAAGAACATAAATACATGCTGCAATCCAGCAATTATATGCATTTTGCGTATAGCCCCTTTCTGCTTCTGTATAAAATTCTTCCTTATTAGAAAAATACTTTCCTTCTAAGGGCAAATCTTCTACCAGAGCTACGCTTTTTATATAGAAAAATATTCCCATCAAGACCTGAAAAGAGGTTAGATAATATCAGCTACGATCAAATAATATTCTAAATAGACGTTTCTACAAATGAAATATATTGAAACGTATTTATAAAACTACAAATACAATGAAAACTTTAATGTGGTTAGAACAATATTTGAAACATAAAATCTTAATTGGAATATTCATATAAAATAACTCACCAATTGAAATATACCCCATACAGAAAGTACTAAGCCGCATAGGGCATATTTCGGACCACATACTTTCATGGTGTTAATAAATTTGTTACTTTGCTCTTTGGCAAAGTAACCTCACGACAATTACACTAATCTTGGTCACTGGTAGATTTAACAATGCTACGCCCTCGACAATCATATGATTTTAATCGATACGTCATACTATCGATACTAAGCGACACTATCGCTTCCGTTATTCAAAATAGAGAATCGGTACTCTTTAAATTAAAAAATAACAACAGTTATATACCGGTTAAAACATATGCATATTATCAGATATACTTAGTCATGATCATTTTTTATCAATTAAAATTTTTATTTAAGAAAATAAGCAACATAATCATAGAGCGTAATTTTTTTCTTTCTTTATAAAAAAAACATTAACTTGGATTTCTGTTATTAAAAAAGTATAAATATAAATGTGATTATGGTATGTTATACATATAATTTTACAATTAATAAATCAATAGAGAATATATATCTCTCATGAAAAAGAAATCAAAGTTAGTCAAGGCTGTTCATAACCTTTCACTCGATGTGTATGTGACTTCAGCGACACATATGGATAAAATATGAACTACAAGCGCGAGGGAGAAACATTGCCGTTGCATGAACCTACAGTATCAGTCAATAAGCTTGCGTAGGTTATATCCCACTGGTACGTAAATAACGATAGGATTAATATGAATTACAATAGAAAATTTAATAGATTCAAACTCAAATTTTTCATTCATCCGTGTCTATCGTCGTAAAACATGATAGATACGATGCAGCGCATAAAAGATAATAAATATAATTCATACGAAAATAACTAATGCTGAACATTTTCCTTTATAAATAGAGTGAGAATGAGCTAATATTTTCAATTTTATAAAAATAATATACAATATATAAGTACATATTCACTAATTACTATTTTTCACCAAGTAATCGATAAAATTCTAATTTTAATTACATTAAGTTTATATACTTTATGTATATTTGTCCACAGAATTCTGATATATTCAGTTTATTTATTTGTGTAAATAATATTAGCAATATAAAGTGACTATATTCAATTATTTGCTCGGTAGTACTGGAAATTTGTTTTACAATATTGAGAATTGTGTTAAATCAGATTTCATCATTTAAAGATTGCAAGACCAGAAGACCCATACGTTAATGGTGACCCATAGGTTAATGATGACTATCTAATTAAAGTAAATGATAATAAAAGGTGATAAATAAAAACAAATAAGAATACATAAGAATAATAAAAAAATAAAAATTATAATCTGTAATTTATATTTAGTCCATTTATCTATCGCGGTATTATAACATATAGAAAATGTAAGTATTTTAATATACAGTTATAATTAAGATGAATTTTGAAATATAATTGAGATAAGCAGCCATTCGCCCGGTAGTACTTGCATTATACTATATTTCAATATATTGCAACTACTACCGACCCAGGTCCCACCGCGTGGAGGTTGCTGCATCTGGGGACCCACGGACTAACGGGGTCTCTACTTTAAATTTCGCGTGACCGGCGTGATCAAACGATCGAAGTTCAATAAAACGAAGTCCCCGGTAGGACTTTTAATCGCGCCCGAACACTCCCGGGAGTGTTAGAATAACGGTGACTCTACTCTAAATTCGCGTTCGCGGCGTCCACGTACCAACCGAGACTTCAGGCGGCTAACAGGAGGAGGGTCAGTCCACGCTTACGGATAGCAGATCCATACCACTCGGCAGCACACGAACCGACACACGACCGGTCATTTATTCGTTTTAGCAATCAAACGAAGTCCTTTACCGTAGGACTTTTAATCGCGCCCGAGAACATCACGCTTATGCCCGCCGACACACGCGCGAGTGTTCTTCCTATCCTACCCGTATACCGCGCGGATATAACGAGATTCGCGAAGAAGAGGAAAAGATGAAGAGAAAGAAGAAGAGAAGAAGAGAAAGAGAAGAATAGAAGAAGAGAAAGAGAAGAAGGGAAGAAGCAAATGAGAAGAGAAGAAAGCAAGAGTGTGCGCACACCTGAGGAGGATGAAGCAGAAAAGAAAAGAAAGAAAAGAATATCCGTAAGATGCAATGGAACATAGGCCCCTGTGAAAAAGATGAAATTGGAAAGAAAATATGGACATGGAAAAGAAAAGAAAAGAAAAGACAGACCCGAGCAAAACCAGAGTACGAAAATCCAGCTCGATTATTCGGTACTGAAGGAAGGAGACCCGCACAGAAGCCCACGCCCAAGGGCCCATCCCAAGGGACCCACCCGACAGAAACTATAATAATTAATTATTATAAATTTATATTCTTGAATAAATAAAAATGAAAGAGCGCATTTATTGCAAAATATATGGAAGATGTACGAATGAACGTAAATTGCACGTACTTCGAAATTTAGTTGGAATTCGATAGAGAAGATCTTGAAAAAATCTTGAAGAACGCAGCCATTCGCTCGGTAATATTTGCAGTCTACTAGTTTCCGATGTATCACAGGTACTTCTGACCCAGATCCCACCGCGTGGAGTTGCGTGTAAAAATCTAAGTCCCTCGATGGTCCTTGGCCGACGGTCCTACGGCACGTGGAAGTACACGGGCTAACGAGGATTCTACTCTAAAATCCACGAACCGAGATGCCTTTCCGCTTCGGGAGCTTCGGGCTTCTCAGCAAACTGGAGATGTATAAAACCCCGCTTACAGATTGCTCCACTGTCCACACCGTCGGCTTCAGACATCTCGAGACACGACCGGTCGTGTCTATTTCGATTTTAAAGAACAAAACGAAGTCCTCGGTAGGACTAAATCTCGCGTCCGCGAACACCCACGCGCGTGCCGGCCGTCACGCGCGTGAGTGTTTTCCCTATCATTCGCGTACGGAAGCAAGGAGACATACCCTCCCTGCATATAATGAGAATTATATGCAGAGAGGTTCCATTAACTTCCGTGTAAAGATCCCACGATGATCCGTCACTCGGTCACCTAATCTGAAACGGAAAAAAAATAATAGTAGTGCAAAATATAAGATCAAAAATTAAAAAGATAATGAAAATGAAATATAAAAGCAGATATTAAAAAGATAATAAATATTAAATGTAAGAACAAAAATTAAAAAATTAATAAAACAAATATAAAAACAAAAATTAAAAAGTTAATAAAAGTTAAATACAAAAACAAAAATTAAAAGTATAATAGAAATTAAATATAAGAACAAAAATTATATATAAAATTATATGCGAAAACTTCCCTGTAAAAATTTAATTTCACGATGATCGGTCCCTGGACGTTCGGTCCCTCAATGATCTAATCTGAAACAGAAAAAGGTATGAAACAGAATGAGAAACAGATATAAAGAAAATAGGAAAAGAATAGACAAACAGAAAAAGGAAAAATGAACGGAAAATTTGCGTATGTACGCATGAGAAAAATAGAATTCCGAACGATGGGTGTGTTTCTCGAAGCTCGGTTCAGTCGAGCAAAATCAGAATATCATAATTGAATTCGATTTTTCTTCCGTAAAAGAACGACACCCGCCTAAGGCCCACACCCGAGGGCCCCTCCCAAGGGTCCCACCCGAAACTAACAATTAATAAATGTTAATAATAATGATTTATATAGTAAGTAAAAGTATGTAACTAATGTAATTATCAAAAGTATACAATTATTAAGGTATGTAAGTAATAAAAGTAAATCAGGATACATACGAATGATAGCTAACATAAGTATATTCATATAATAGGTAAAAGTATATAATTAGTGTAATTATCAAAAGTATACAATTATTAAGATATATAAGTAATAAAAGTAAATCAGGATAAATATGAACGATATCTAACATAAGTGGGACGGATAAGTTTTCTGTGCATTCTCTTAAAAAATTAATTAAAATTTTGTTATATTGAAATTTATTTATGTGTGGAAATATAACTAATAATGTAGAATGAAAATAATTTAACGTCTAATTGAAATTAGACAGAAAAGATTTTGGAAAAATATTGAAATACGCAGCCATTCGCCCGGTAGTACTTGCGTTTTATAATTACGTATATATTTTAATTACACATTTTTGATATAATTTAGACATAGATTTTAATCTATCACAAGTACTACCGACCCAGGTCCCACCACGTGGAGGTTGCTGCATCTGGGGACCCACGAGCTAACGGGGACTCTACTCTAAAATTCGCGTGACCGGCGTGATCAACTAATCGGCGTTCTATAAAACGAAGTTCCCGGTAGGACTTCTAATCGCGCAGGAACACTCCCGGGAGTGTTAGAATAACGGTGACTCTACTCTAAATTCGCGTTCGCGGCGTCCACGTACCAACCGAGACTTCAGGCGGCTAACAGGAGGAGGGTCAGTCCACGCTTACGGATAGCAGATCCATACCACTCGGCAGCACACGAACCGACACACGACCGGTCATTTATTCGTTTTAGCAATCAAACGAAGTCCTTTACCGTAAGACTTTTAATCGCGCCCGAGAACATCACGCTTATGCCCGCCGACACACGCGCGAGTGTTCTTCCTATCCTACCCGTATACCGCGCGGATATAACGAGATTCGCGAAGAAGAGGAAAAGATGAAGAGAAAGAAGAAGAGAAGAAGAGAAAGAGAAGAATAGAAGAAGGGAAAGAGAAGAAGAGAAGAAGCAAATGAGAAGAGAAGAAAGCAAGAGTGTGCGCACACCTAAGGAGGATGAAGCAGAAAAGAAAAGAAAGAAAAGAATATCCTTAAGATGCAATGGAACATAGGCCCCTGTGAAAAAGATGAAATTGGAAAGAAAATATGGACATGGAAAAGAAAAGAAAAGAAAAGACAGACCCGAGCAAAACCAGAGTACGGAAATCGAGCTGGATATTTCGGTACTGAAAGGAGACCCGCACAGAAGCCCACGCCCAAGGGCCCATCCCAAGGGACCCACCCGACAGAAACTATAATAATTAATTATATATAGAATATATAGAAGATGTAAGAATGAACGTAAATTGCACGTACTTCGAAATTTAGTTGGAATTCGATAGAGAAAATCTTGGAAAAATTTTCACGAACGCAGCCATTTGCACGGTAATACTTGCAGTCTATGAGTTTCCGATATATCACAAGTACTTCCGACCCAGGTCCCACCACGTGGAGGTTGCTGCATCTGGAGACCCACGGACTAACGGTGACTCGACTTTTTACTACTAGTACTACTATCAAGAAAGCAAAGCAACGGGGCGACCTCCACTCCCGACGAATTCAAGCCTCCAAACGCTAAAATTGCAGCCCCATGCGTCTCCGCATTTGGGAACCGACTTACGCATAGCTCAACTATCCAACATCGGAAGCTTCGATCACCACTTGAGCACGACCGGTCGTGCTTTCGCGACAAACGCCGGAACCCAAAATTGAGTCCTACCGCATTCACAGATACTTACGCGAGTATTCCGGAAACACTCACGCGAATATGTTGAATACGTTAGAGCCAATTTAGGACTTAATCGCGCCCGAGAACACCAACGCCTTTGCCAGCCGACATAAGCGAGTGTCCTTCTATCTTGCCCGAACGGGAGAAAAGAAATCTTTCTACGCCTGAGGTAGAAAGATTCTTTAAGCACCCGTGTAAAAATCTAAGTCCCTCGATGGTCCTTGGGTGACGCAACGCTTGCTGCACCTGGAAATAAACGGGCTAACGAGGATTCTACTCTAAAATCCACGAACCGAGATGCCTTTCCGCTTCGGGAGCTTCGGGCTTCTCAGCAAACTGGAGATGTATAAAACCCCGCTTACAGATTGCTCCACTGTCCACACCGTCGGCTTCAGACATCTCGAGACACGACCGGTCGTGTCTATTTCGATTTCAAAGCACAAAACGAAGTCCTCGGTAGGACTAAATCTCGCGACCGCAAACACCCAAGCGCGTGCCGGCCGTCACGCGCGTGAGTGTTTTCCCTATCATTCGCGTACGGAAGCAAGGATACATATCCTTCTTGCTATATAATTCCTATATAATAGAGATTATATGCAAAGAGGTTCCTTTAACTTCCTTGTAAAAATCCCACGATGATAGGTCCATCGATCACCTAACCTGAAACAAAGTAAAAGCAGAGGAGACAAGTATATGCAAAAAGACAGTTATAATCAAAAACTTCCCTGTAAAAATTTAACTTCACGATGATCGATCTCTCTATGATCTAACCTGAAACAGAGAGTACAAGCAAAGGAGATAATTATATGCAGAAATTATATACAAAATTACATGCAAAAAGATATTAATATTATATTCAATGAATTAATAAATAATATTACAAATAATATTATTTCAATAATTACATAATAAATTCATTTATATTCAATAAATTCCCTATAAAAATCAAATTTTGCGATTATAGATTCTTCGATGATCTAACTTGAAACAGTAAAAGATTAAGAGCAGATGAGTAAAAGAGAAAGAGTTAAAAGAATGAAGGAGAAGAAAAGAAAGAGAGAAAAATTGTTCCAGAAGATGCCGAGACGGCAGCCCGCCAAAAGGCCCACACCCGAGGGCCCCTCCCAAGGGTCCCACCCGAAACTAATCATTAATAAAAGTTAATAAAAGTAAATAATATAATGAATAACAGGATATAATGAATATTATTAATGAAAGTATGTAATTAATAAAAGTAAGTAAGAACAAATACGAACGAAAGAGAATATAACAGCGGCAGAAGAGTTTCTGTGCGTTCTCTTAGAAAATTAACTTAGAATTTTGATGTATTCGATTTATTTATCTGTCAAAATATAACTATCAATTTAAAATGTAATTAATTTAATGTCTCATTGCAATTAGACAGAAAATAGACTTTGGAAGAACATTAAAATATGCAGCCATCCGCTCGATAGTACTTGCGTTACATGATTATATATACAATTTAGTTATAGATTTTAGATAACATATATAATTTTCATATAGATTTCACTATATCGCAAGTACTATCGACCCAGGTCCCACCACGTGAAGGTTGCTGTATTTGGAGACCCGCGAGTTAATGGGGATTCTATTCTTTAATACGTATTACTAGCGTAATATAATTTATATTTCGAGCAAATAAAACTTCATTTTATAAAAATAAAACTATGAATTTAATTGAACTTTAAAGAAAAATAAAAAGTGAAAAATTTATGACTCGACTTTAATCTAAGACTAGATTTTATCGAAATAAAATAATGATTTCAATTAAAATTTGGAAAAAATACGAGATTATATGATTTTAATAATAAAAATGCATAATATATGAAAAATTCTATTCGCGTACGCGTGGCAATGTAGGATGGAAGTCGTCTCAGTTTCTCAAATCTACATTACTACTATATAAGAGCATTTTGAGTGACAACATGGTAAAATTAAAATATGAACTAAGAGCCATTTTCGAAAAGTTCTGTGAAACCTTCGAAAATAGCTCAAAAGTTTAAAAGTTGCCCTCTTGAGCCACAATTTGTGGAGGCCTCTTCGGCATATAGCCTCTTCTTTGCTTCGTGCCCTAACCACAACTATAGAACACATTCTATAACTATCGTCAATATCAAAGAACTAAAACTGACCCTTATTCTAAAACGTGGAAGAAAACTAACAAATCTAATGCAAATCTAAAGTAAACCTGAAACGAAAAATGGAGAAAGCATCGGAAGAGAAACGAGAGTTAATATATTAATTGCTGAAAATCCTAAGCTAAAAATTGATTAAGTTACTCTGTGTTCTACGCGTTGCGATTTTACAAGTCTCTTTATCTATCATCAACAGTTCTACTCTACTTTATTCTTTCAAAAGCAATGACTCTATTGAGACTTTTCGTTTATTAATATAATTGATCAATCTTTATTTAAATATGTAATGAAAAATCTTTGGATGCTCCTTCTTACAAACAATTATTCTAATTATTAGAAAATAAATTATACAATTTCGTTTGTAATCCAGAGACTATCCATCGCGAATGTCTTCTTGCTTATTCATTATTAAAATTGGCGAATATCGCGATACATTACTATTCTCGCGAGAGAAAATTATTTAAAAATCCATTTAAATATTCAAAATTTCAAATAATTATAATTAACACGTTTAAACAAGAAGACTCTATCCTGATCTAATAAATAAATCGAAAAATAACGAACCATTCACGAGTAAATCTCCGAAGAAATTTATTCGTGGTCACTCATTGCTCTTCTACTAATTAATTACAACTAATCACCCGTGCCGATTTGGACCTTTCGTCCTCGACATGATTGAGTGATCAGAGGGATTTCAAAATTAACTTACTACTTAAGAAGGTCTGCGACGGCTCCAAAACACTGGACCGCGACTTAGGTCGAAATTGAGGGTGGATGATTTGTAGTTGGTTGAAAATGAGGTAGGTCGACATCGAAGTTGGTTGAGATCCTCTTCACTGATGCACTGATTTTAATTCGCGGTAGTTATTTATTAACGAACGATCACTGAATCTATTTCGCGAAACTACTATCTTTTATATATACAGTCTGTGCGACTGTTAAAAAAGTAAAAAACTTGGCGAACAAACACTGACTCTAACGACTGCATTGCGCGCAGTCTATGTAAAAGCACTTATCGTTTAAATCGCGATACGCGAACGAATAAACACTGCTTCTACTTCGCGATAAATTTATTTTAGCGAAACTAACACTCGATTTCATCATTGCTACGTGCGCGATTGCAATGAGGTTCTGGAACAAAAACACAAACGAAATAATTAGTACCATTATTATAATGAAAACTGTATAAATCATTCAAGAAATATGTGATAGAGACATATACTTACTTTAAGTCTTCGTTAATACTCGAATGGCATCCTGCGAAAATTTCTAAGTCCACTCGTGGAGATAGATTATCAAAGTTTCTCGAAAGTCCAAAAATTTCTAAGTCCACTCGTGGAGATAGATTGTTAGTCTCTCAAAAATGCGAAAATTTCTAAGTCCACTCGTGGAGATAGATTTTCAAAGTTTCTCGAAAGTCCGAAAATTTCTAAGTCCACTCGTGGAGATAGATTTTCAGTCTCGAAAGTCCGAAAATTTCTAAGTCCACTCGTGGAGATAGATTGTTAGTCTCTCAAAAATGCGAAAATTTCTAAGTCCACTCGTGGAGATAGATTTTCAAAGTTTCTCGAAAGTCCGAAAATTTCTAAGTCCACTCGTGGAGATAGATTGTTAGTCTCTCAAAAATGCGAAAATTTCTAAGTCCACTCGTGGAGATAGATTATCAAAGTTTCTAGAAAGTCCGAAAATTTCTAAGTCCACTCGTGGAGATAGATTTTCAGTCTCGAAAGTCCGAAAATTTCTAAGTCCACTCGTGGAGATAGATTGTTAGTCTCTCAAAAATGCGAAAATTTCTAAGTCCACTCGTGGAGATAGATTTTCAAAGTTTCTCGAAAGTCCGAAAATTTCTAAGTCCACTCGTGGAGATAGATTGTTAGTCTCTCAAAAATGCGAAAATTTCTAAGTCCACTCGTGGAGATAGATTATCAAAGTTTCTAGAAAGTCCGAAAATTTCTAAGTCCACTCGTGGAGATAGATTGTTAGTCTCTCGAAAGTCCGAAAATTTCTAAGTCCACTCGTGGAAATAATTTGTCAGTCTCTCGAAAGTGCAAAAATTTCTAAGTCCACTCGTGGAGATAGATTGTTAGTCTCTCGAAAGTCCGAAAATTTCTAAGTCCACTTGTGGAGATAGATTATCAAAGTTTCTAGAAAGTCCGAAAATTTCTAAATCCACTGGTGGAGATATATTGTCAGTCATCCGAAAGTGTGAAATCGAAATTTAAAATAAAACAAATAGTACAGAATTTCGAAAATATGAATAGAGTAATGTACTTACGTAAACTTTTCGTTAATACTCGCCGAATGGCCTCCGCAAAAATTTCTAAGTTTCCCCGTCGAAAGCCAAAGCACGACTGAACCAGTAACTGTCAAAGGCACGACTTTGTTGTCGTCCCTCGAAGCTGAGTATCCCCACTTCGCAATTTTATTCTAGAATCAAATAAATCGTATAGAATATTGTAAACATGAGTGATATAGAAATATATTTGAATTACCTGTTCGTTAATACGTGCACGAAGGTCTCCGCAAAAATTTCTAAGTTTCCCCGTCGAAAGCCAAAGCACGACTGAACCAGTAACTGTCAAAGGCACGACTTTGTTGTCGTCCCTCGAAGCTGAGTATCCCCACTTCGCAATTTTATTCTAGAATCAAATAAATCGTATAGAATATTGTAAACATGAGTGGTACAGAAATATATTTGAATTACCTGTTCGTTAATACGTGCACGAAGGTCTCCGCAAAAATTTCTAAGTTTCCCCGTCGAAAGCCAAAGCACGACTGAACCAGTAACTGTCAAAGGACCGACTTTGTTGTCGTCCCTCGAAGCTGAGTATCCCCACTTCGCAATTTTAGTCTAGAATCAAATAAATCGTATAGAATATTGTAAACATGAGTGATACAGAAATATATTTGAATTACCTGTTCGTTAATACGTGCACGAATGGTCTCCGCAAAAATTTCTAAGTTTCCTCGTCGAAAGCCAAAGCATGACTGAACCAGTAACTGTCAAAGGACCGACTTTGTTGTCGTCCCTCGAAGCTGAGTATCCCCACTTCGCAATTTTAGTCTAGAATCAAATAAATCGTATAGAATATTGTAAACATGAGTGGTACAGAAATATATTTGAATTACCTGTTCGTTAATACGTGCACGAAGGTCTCCGCAAAAATTTCTAAGTTTCCCCGTCGAAAGCCAAAGCACGACTGAACCAGTAACTGTCAAAGGACCGACTTTGTTGTCGTCCCTCGAAGCTGAGTATCCCCACTTCGCAATTTTAGTCTAGAATCAAATAAATCGTATAGAATATTGTAAACATGAGTGATACAGAAATATATTTGAATTACCTGTTCGTTAATACGTGCACGAATGACCTCCGCAAAAATTTCTAAGTTTCCCCGTCGAAAGCCAAATCACGACTGAACCAATAACTGTCAAAGGACCGACTTTGTTGTCGTCCCTCGAAGCTGAGTATCCCCACTTCGCATGTAAGTCTAAAATCAAATAAACTGTTGTATATTTGAATTAACTGTTCGTTAATACATGCACGAATGGCATCCGCGAAAATTTCTGTGTACTCTCGTAGAATTCCAAAACACAACTAAACTGTCAAAGTTGTTCAGAGGTCCGATTTTGTTTTCGACTCACAAAGAAAATTATCCCCACTTCCCAATTTAATTTTAAATTAAAATATTGCTCCGTTATTGAAAAAACATTGAAATATGCATTTGCCCGATGTTATATGAGACCTTGACAACAGTTAAAGAAGAAGAGAAGAAGAAAAAGAAAAAAGAGGAAAGGTAAAAAAAGAAGAAGAGAAAAATACCACTGCAAACATACAGAAAGAGTAAACCACCCAAAAGTCCACACAGGAAGGCCCCTCCCAAAAGTTCCACCTGAGACAAACAACAATTAAAAGTTAACAAAAATAATTAATATAATAAATAAAAGTATATAACTAATGTAACTAATAAAAGTATATAATTATTAAAAGTAAATAAGAATAAATAGGAATGATAATGAACATAAAGACGACAGAAAAGATTTCTATGCGTTCTCTTAGAAAATTAATTAATAATTTTGTCATATTCAAATTTATTTATCTGTGGAAATATAACTAACAATTGAAGATATAATCAATTCAACGTTTAATTGAACTTAGACAGACGAGAGATATTGTAAAAATATAGAAATATGCAGCCATCCGCCCGGTAATACTTGCGTTTTACGATTATATGTATAATTTAGTTACAAACTTTAAATATAATTAAGACATAGATTTCGATATACCGCAAGTATTACCGACCCAGGTCCCACCGCTTGGAGGTTGCTGCATCAGGGGACCCACGAGCTAACGGGGACTCTACTCTGTAAAATCCGCGAGACCGGCGTGAACAAATAATCGCCGAACAAATAAAACGAAGTCCCCGGTAGGACTTTTAATCGCGCTCGGACACTCACGTGAATGTCCGAATGACTCTACTACAAAATACGCATTACCGGCGTAATTTTATCTATATATCAAGCAAATAAATCTAAGTCCACGGTAGGACACTTAATTCGCGCACGAACACTCACGTGGTGTTAGTACAACGGTAACTCTACTCTACTATACGCGTTCCCGGTGTTCGCGAGGCAACATGAGCGAACAGAGACATCAAGTCCGCAACGGTATCCTACTGGGGATAACGTTGAGGCCGTCAGCCTCGGATGCCCATATCCCACCTTTAAGCACGGCCGTCCGTGCCTTTCGTATTTCGAACAATAAAACGAAGTCCACGGTAGGACCTTTAATCGCGCCCGAACACTCACGTGAGCGTTAGAATAACGATGACTCTACTCTAATTCGCGGTCCCGCGGGGTTGCATGCACCTCACCATGGACTCAGGTGACTATAGATATAAGGTGGGTCAGTCAACGGACTGAACATCCTTACAAATAGCCATAGACCATCCTCCTCAGTAGCACATAGACCGTCTCACTCTACAGTCATCCGATGACCGTATCACGACCGGTCATTTATTCGTTTTTAGCAATCAAACGAAGTCCATTATCGTAGGACTTTTAATCGCGCCCGGGAACACCACGCCTGTGTCCGCCGACACACGCGCAAATGTTCTTTCTATCTTACCCGTATTCCCGTCTAACAATCGAATATGAAACAAACCATTCGACGATACATTGAACCTGCGCCGATGTATCGAAATCGGTGAAGAACAGAAGAAGAGGAAGAGAAAGAGAAGAAAAGGAAGCCGGACCGTGCGCGCATGTTCAAACGACAGAACTCGGAAAGAAGGAGAGAAAAGAATATCTGTAAGATGGAGTGAAACACGTATACGCGTGAAAAAAGATGGAATTGAAAAGAAGAGAAGAGAAGAGAAAAGAAAAGAAAAGAAATGATGCACTCGATCAAAACGGGAGTACGAAACTCGAGCTGGATTTTTCGATACTGAACGGAGACCCGCACTGAAGCCCACGCTCATGAGCCCCACTCATGGGACCCACCCGAGAGGAACTGTAACAATTAGTGTGAAATAATTATTTCAATTATTACATACCTGCGCGAACCAATGAATAAAAATGACTGTGAATTTATTGCTGAATATAAGAAAGGTGTAAGAAACATGAATAAAAGTTGAGAAGAGAAATTTGGAATTACATAGATAAGATCTTGGAAAAATCTTGAAATATGCAGCCATTCGCTCGGAAATACTTCTATCCCATTAAATTTAGATACAACAAAAGTACTTCCGACCCAGGTCCCACCGCGTGGAGGTTGCTGCAGTTGGAGACCCACGGACTAACGGTGACTCGACTTTTTACTACTAGTACTACTATCAAGAAAGCAAAGCAACGGTGCGACCTCCACTCCCGATGAATTCAAGCCTCCAAACGCTAAAATTGCAGCCCCATGCGTCTCCGCATTTGGGAACCGACTTACGCATAGCTCAACTATCCAACATCGGAAGCTTCGATCACCACTTGAGCACGACCGGTCGTGCTTTCGCGACAAACGCCGGAACCCAAAATTGAGTCCTACCGCATTCACAGATACTTACGCGAGTATTCCGGAAACACTCACGTGAATATGTTGAATACGTTAGAGCCAATTTAGGACTTAATCGCGCCCGAGAACACCAACGCCTTTGCCAGCCGACATAAGCGAGTGTCCTTCTATCTTGCCCGAACGGGAGAAAAGAAATCTTTCTACGCCTGAGGTAGAAAGATTCTTTAAGCACCCGTGTAAAAATCTAAGTCCCTCGATGGTCCTTGGGTGACGCAACGCTTGCTGCACCTGGAAATAAACGGGCTAACGAGGATTCTACTCTAAAATCCACGAACCGAGATGCCTTTCCGCTTCGGGAGCTTCGGGCTTCTCAGCAAACTGGAGATGTATAAAACCCCGCTTACAGATTGCTCCACTGTCCACACCGTCGGCTTCAGACATCTCGAGACACGACCGGTCGTGTCTATTTCGATTTCAAAGAACAAAACGAAGTCCTCGGTAGGACTAAATCTCGCGACCGCAAACACCTAAGCGCGTGCCGGCCGTCACGCGCGTAAGTGTTTTCCCTATCATTCGCGTACGGAAGCAAGGAGACATACCCTTCCTACATATAATAAAGATTATATGCAGAGAGGTTCCTTTAACTTCCGTATAAAAATCCCACGATGATAGGTCCAGCGATCACCTAACTTGAAACAGAAAAAGGGTAAAAGAAAAAGAGATAATTATATGCAAAAGTTATATGCAAAATTATGTGTAAAATGTCAATTATATATAAATATACAATTAAAATCAAAATACAATTAAACGATAATATTAATAACTAAAAAATAAATTAATGATTAAATAAAATAAAAACAAAACAAATATACAATTAAAACTTCCCTGCAAAAATTAATTTCACGATGATCGGTCTTCGATGATCTAATCTGAAACAGAAAAAAAGTAAAAGAATAAGAGAAAAGGGAAAAGAGAAACGAAGAAAAGATACACGAAATGTGCGCATGATAAAGATGGAATTCGGAAGAATGGATAAGTATTTCGAAAATCATATCACTCGATGAAAATCAGAGTACCACATTTGAATTCGACTTTCTGTACAGAAAGAAAAAACCCGCCTAAGGCCCACACCCGAGGGCCCCTCCCAAGGGTCCCACCCGAGAGCAATAATTAATTAAAGTATAATTAAATTAAAGTTAATAAATAAAGTATAATTAAAGTATTAATTTTAAAAAAGTATTAATTAAAGTATAATTAATTAAAGTATAATAAATTAAAGTATATAATTAATAAAAGTAAATAAGAATAAATAGAAATGACAGCGAACATAAATCCGACAGAAAAGTTTCCTGTGCGTATTCTTAGAAAATTAATTTAGAATTTTGATATATTCAATTTATCTATTTGTCAAAATATAATTAACAATGTAAAATATAATTACTTTAACATCTACTTAAGATTAGACAGAAAAGAGATTTTAGAAAAGCATTGAAATATGCAGCTATCCGCCCGGGAGTACTTGCGCTATACAGCTATATATATATAATTTAGTTATAGATTTTAGATATAATTTAGACATAGATTTCGATATTTCGCAAGTACTACCGACCCAGGTCCCACCGCGTGGAGGTTGCTGCATCTGGGGACCCACGAGCTAACGGGGACTCTACTCTAAAATTCGCGTGACCGGCGTGATCAACTAATCGGCGTTCTATAAAACGAAGTCCCCGGTAGGACTTCTAATCGCGCAGGAACACTCCCGGGAGTGTTAGAATAACGGTGACTCTACTCTAAATTCGCGTTCGCGGCGTCCACGTACAACCGAGACTTCAGGCGGCTAACAGGAGGAGGGTCAGTCCACGCTTACGGATAGCAGATCCATACCACTCGGCAGCACACGAACCGACACACGACCGGTCATTTATTCGTTTTAGCAATCAAACGAAGTCCTTTACCGTAAGACTTTTAATCGCGCCCGAGAACATCACGCTTATGCCCGCCGACACACGCGCGAGTGTTCTTCCTATCCTACCCGTATACCGCGCGGATATAACGAGATTCGCGAAGAAGAGGAAAAGATGAAGAGAAAGAAGAAGAGAAGAAGAGAAAGAGAAGAAGAGAAGAAGCAAATGAGAAGAGAAGAAAGCAAGAGTGTGCGCACACCTGAGGAGGATGAAGCAGAAAAGAAAAGAAAGAAAAGAATATCCTTAAGATGCAATGGAACATAGGCCCCTGTGAAAAAGATGAAATTGGAAAGAAAATATGGACATGGAAAAGAAAAGAAAAGAAAAGACAGACCCGAGCAAAACCAGAGTACGAAAATCCAGCTCGATTATTCGGTACTGAAGGAAGGAGACCCGCACAGAAGCCCACGCCCAAGGGCCCATCCCAAGGGACCCACCCGACAGAAACTATAATAATTAATTATTATAAATTTATATTCTTGAATAAATAAAAATGAAAGAGCGCATTTATTGCAAAATATATGGAAGATGTACGAATGAACGTAAATTGCACGTACTTCGAAATTTAGTTGGAATTCGATAGAGAAGATCTTGGAAAAATCTTGAAGAACGCAGCCATTCGCTCGGTAATACTTGCAGTCTACTAGTTTCCGATGTATCACAGGTACTTCTGACCCAGATCCCACCGCGTGGAGTTGCGTGTAAAAATCTAAGTCCCTCGATGGTCCTTGGCCGACGGTCCTACGGCACGTGGAAGTACACGGGCTAACGAGGATTCTACTCTAAAATCCACGAACCGAGATGCCTTTCCGCTTCGGGAGCTTCGGGCTTCTCAGCAAACTGGAGATGTATAAAACCCCGCTTACAGATTGCTCCACTGTCCACACCGTCGGCTTCAGACATCTCGAGACACGACCGGTCGTGTCTATTTCGATTTTAAAGAACAAAACGAAGTCCTCGGTAGGACTAAATCTCGCGTCCGCGAACACCCACGCGCGTGCCGGCCGTCACGCGCGTGAGTGTTTTCCCTATCATTCGCGTACGGAAGCAAGGAGACATACCCTCCCTGCATATAATGAGAATTATATGCAGAGAGGTTCCATTAACTTCCGTGTAAAGATCCCACGATGATCCGTCACTCGGTCACCTAATCTGAAACGGAAAAAAAATAATAGTAGTGCAAAATATAAGATCAAAAATTAAAAAGATAATGAAAATGAAATATAAAAGCAGATATTAAAAAGATAATAAATATTAAATGTAAGAACAAAAATTAAAAAATTAATAAAACAAATATAAAAACAAAAATTAAAAAGTTAATAAAAGTTAAATACAAAAACAAAAATTAAAAGTATAATAGAAATTAAATATAAGAACAAAAATTATATATAAAATTATATGCGAAAACTTCCCTGTAAACATTTAATTTCACGATGATCGGTCCCTGGACGTTCGGTCCCTCAATGATCTAATCTGAAACAGAAAAAGTATGAAACAGAATGAGAAACAGATATAAAGAAAATAGGAAAAGAATAGACAAACAGAAAAAGGAAAAATGAACGGAAAATTTGCGTATGTACGCATGAGAAAAATAGAATTCCGAACGATGGGTGTGTTTCTCGAAGCTCGGTTCAGTCGAGCAAAATCAGAATATCATAATTGAATTCGATTTTTCTTCCGTAAAAGAACGACACCCGCCTAAGGCCCACACCCGAGGGCCCCTCCCAAGGGTCCCACCCGAAACTAACAATTAATAAATGTTAATAATAATGATTTATATAGTAAGTAAAAGTATGTAACTAATGTAATTATCAAAAGTATACAATTATTAAGGTATGTAAGTAATAAAAGTAAATCAGGATACATACGAATGATAGCTAACATAAGTATATTCATATAATAGGTAAAAGTATATAATTAGTGTAATTATCAAAAGTATACAATTATTAAGATATATAAGTAATAAAAGTAAATCAGGATAAATATGAACGATATCTAACATAAGTGGGACGGATAAGTTTTCTGTGCATTCTCTTAAAAAATTAATTAAAATTTTGTTATATTGAAATTTATTTATGTGTGGAAATATAACTAATAATGTAGAATGAAAATAATTTAACGTCTAATTGAAATTAGACAGAAAAGATTTTGGAAAAATATTGAAATACGCAGCCATTCGCCCGGTAGTACTTGCGTTTTATAATTACGTATATATTTTAATTACACATTTTTGATATAATTTAGACATAGATTTTAATCTATCACAAGTACTACCGACCCAGGTCCCACCGCTAGGAGGTTGCTGCGTCTGGGGACCCACGGGCTAACGGGGACTCTAATATTCGCGTGACCGGCGTGATCAAATAATCGGCGTTCTATAAAACGAAGTCCCCGGTAGGACTTTAAATCGCGCCCGAACACTCCCGGGAGTGTTATAATAACGGTGACTCTACTCTAAATTCGCGTTTGCGGCGTCCACGTACCAACCGAGACTTCAGGCGGCTAACAGGAGGAGGGTCAGTCCACGCTTACGGATAGCAGATCCATACCACTCGGCAGCACACGAACCGACACACGACCGGTCATTTATTCGTTTTAGCAATCAAACGAAGTCCTTTACCGTAGGACTTTTATTCGCGCCCGAGAACATCACGCTTATGCCCGCCGACACACGCGCGAGTGTTCTTCCTATCCTACCCGTATACCGCGCGGATATATCGAGATTCGCGAAGAAGAGGAAAAGATGAAGAGAAAGAGAAGAATAAAAGAAGAGGAAGAGAAGAATAGAAGAAGGGAAAGAGAAGAAGAGAAGAAGCAAATGAGAAGAGAAGAAAGCAAGAGTGTGCGCACACCTGAGGAGGATGAAGCAGAAAAGAAAAGAAAGAAAAGAATATCCTTAAGATGCAATGGAACATAGGCCCCTGTGAAAAAGATGAAATTGCAAAGAAAATATGGACATGGAAAAGAAAAGAAAAGAAAAGACAGACCCGCACAGAAGCCCACGCCCAAGGGCCCATCCCAAGGGACCCACCCGACAGAAACTATAATAATTAATTATATATAGAATATATAGAAGATGTAAGAATGAACGTAAATTGCACGTACTTCGAAATTTAGTTGGAATTCGATAGAGAAAATCTTGGAAAAATTTTCACGAACGCAGCCATTTGCACGGTAATACTTGCAGTCTATGAGTTTCCGATATATCACAAGTACTTCCGACCCAGGTCCCACCGCGTGGAGGTTGCTGCATCTGGAGACCCACGGACTAACGGTGACTCGACTTTTTACTACTAGTACTACTATCAAGAAAGCAAAGCAACGGGGCGACCTCCACTCCCGACGAATTCAAGCCTCCAAACGCTAAAATTGCAGCCCCATGCGTCTCCGCATTTGGGAACCGACTTACGCATAGCTCAACTATCCAACATCGGAAGCTTCGATCACCACTTGAGCACGACCGGTCGTGCTTTCGCGACAAACGCCGGAACCCAAAATTGAGTCCTACCGCATTCACAGATACTTACGCGAGTATTCCGGAAACACTCACGCGAATATGTTGAATACGTTAGAGCCAATTTAGGACTTAATCGCGCCCGAGAACACCAACGCCTTTGCCAGCCGACATAAGCGAGTGTCCTTCTATCTTGCCCGAACGGGAGAAAAGAAATCTTTCTACGCCTGAGGTAGAAAGATTCTTTAAGCACCCGTGTAAAAATCTAAGTCCCTCGATGGTCCTTGGGTGACGCAACGCTTGCTGCACCTGGAAATAAACGGGCTAACGAGGATTCTACTCTAAAATCCACGAACCGAGATGCCTTTCCGCTTCGGGAGCTTCGGGCTTCTCAGCAAACTGGAGATGTATAAAACCCCGCTTACAGATTGCTCCACTGTCCACACCGTCGGCTTCAGACATCTCGAGACACGACCGGTCGTGTCTATTTCGATTTCAAAGCACAAAACGAAGTCCTCGGTAGGACTAAATCTCGCGACCGCAAACACCCAAGCGCGTGCCGGCCGTCACGCGCGTGAGTGTTTTCCCTATCATTCGCGTACGGAAGCAAGGATACATATCCTTCTTGCTATATAATTCCTATATAATAGAGATTATATGCAAAGAGGTTCCTTTAACTTCCGTGTAAAAATCCCACGATGTTAGGTCCATTGATCACCCAACCTGAAACAAAGTAAAAGCAGAGGAGACAAGTATATGCAAAAAGACAGTTATAATCAAAAACTTCCCTGTAAAAATTTAACTTCACGATGATCGATCTCTCTATGATCTAACCTGAAACAGAGAGTACAAGCAAAGGAGATAATTATATGCAGAAATTATATACAAAATTACATGCAAAAAGATATTAATATTATATTCAATGAATTAATAAATAATATTACAAATAATATTATTTCAATAATTACATAATAAATTCATTTATATTCAATAAATTCCCTATAAAAATCAAATTTTGCGATTATAGATTCTTCGATGATCTAACTTGAAACAGTAAAAGATTAAGAGCAGATGAGTAAAAGAGAAAGAGTTAAAAGAATGAAGGAGAAGAAAAGAAAGAGAGAAAAATTGTTCCAGAAGATGCCGAGACGGCAGCCCGCCAAAAGGCCCACACCCGAGGGCCCCTCCCAAGGGTCCCACCCGAAACTAATCATTAATAAAAGTTAATAAAAGTAAATAATATAATGAATAACAGGATATAATGAATATTATTAATGAAAGTATGTAATTAATAAAAGTAAGTAAGAACAAATACGAACGAAAGAGAATATAACAGCGGCAGAAGAGTTTCTGTGCGTTCTCTTAGAAAATTAACTTAGAATTTTGATGTATTCGATTTATTTATCTGTCAAAATATAACTATCAATTTAAAATGTAATTAATTTAATGTCTCATTGCAATTAGACAGAAAATAGACTTTGGAAGAACATTAAAATATGCAGCCATCCGCTCGATAGTACTTGCGTTACATGATTATATAAACAATTTAGTTATAGATTTTAGATAACATATATAATTTTCATATAGATTTCACTATATCGCAAGTACTATCGACCCAGGTCCCACCACGTGAAGGTTGCTGTATTTGGAGACCCGCGAGTTAATGGGGATTCTATTCTTTAATACGTATTACTAGCGTAATATAATTTATATTTCGAGCAAATAAAACTTCATTTTATAAAAATAAAACTATGAATTTAATTGAACTTTAAAGAAAAATAAAAAGTGAAAAATTTATGACTCGACTTTAATCTAAGACTAGATTTTATCGAAATAAAATAATGATTTCAATTAAAATTTGGAAAAAATACGAGATTATATGATTTTAATAATAAAAATGCATAATATATGAAAAATTCTATTCGCGTACGCGTGGCAATGTAGGATGGAAGTCGTCTCAGTTTCTCAAATCTACATTACTACTATATAAGAGCATTTTGAGTGACAACATGGTAAAATTAAAATATGAACTAAGAGCCATTTTCGAAAAGTTCTGTGAAACCTTCGAAAATAGCTCAAAAGTTTAAAAGTTGCCCTCTTGAGCCACAATTTGTGGAGGCCTCTTCGGCATATAGCCTCTTCTTTGCTTCGTGCCCTAACCACAACTATAGAACACATTCTATAACTATCGTCAATATCAAAGAACTAAAACTGACCCTTATTCTAAAACGTGGAAGAAAACTAACAAATCTAATGCAAATCTAAAGTAAACCTGAAACGAAAAATGGAGAAAGCATCGGAAGAGAAACGAGAGTTAATATATTAATTGCTGAAAATCCTAAGCTAAAAATTGATTAAGTTACTCTGTGTTCTACGCGTTGCGATTTTACAAGTCTCTTTATCTATCATCAACAGTTCTACTCTACTTTATTCTTTCAAAAGCAATGACTCTATTGAGACTTTTCGTTTATTAATATAATTGATCAATCTTTATTTAAATATGTAATGAAAAATCTTTGGATGCTCCTTCTTACAAACAATTATTCTAATTATTAGAAAATAAATTATACAATTTCGTTTGTAATCCAGAGACTATCCATCGCGAATGTCTTCTTGCTTATTCATTATTAAAATTGGCGAATATCGCGATACATTACTATTCTCGCGAGAGAAAATTATTTAAAAATCCATTTAAATATTCAAAATTTCAAATAATTATAATTAACACGTTTAAACAAGAAGACTCTATCCTGATCTAATAAATAAATCGAAAAATAACGAACCATTCACGAGTAAATCTCCGAAGAAATTTATTCGTGGTCACTCATTGCTCTTCTACTAATTAATTACAACTAATCACCCGTGCCGATTTGGACCTTTCGTCCTCGACATGATTGAGTGATCAGAGGGATTTCAAAATTAACTTACTACTTAAGAAGGTCTGCGACGGCTCCAAAACACTGGACCGCGACTTAGGTCGAAATTGAGGGTGGATGATTTGTAGTTGGTTGAAAATGAGGTAGGTCGACATCGAAGTTCGTTGAGATCCTCTTCACTGATGCACTGATTTTAATTCGCGGTAGTTATTTATTAACGAACGATCACTGAATCTATTTCGCGAAACTACTATCTTTTATATATACAGTCTGTGCGACTGTTAAAAGAGTAAAAAACTTGGCGAACAAACACTGACTCTAACGACTGCATTGCGCGCAGTCTATGTAAAAGCACTTATCGTTTAAATCGCGATACGCGAACGAATAAACACTGCTTCTACTTCGCGATAAATTTATTTTAGCGAAACTAACACTCGATTTCATCATTGCTACGTTCGCGATTGCAATGAGGTTCTGGAACAAAAATACAAACGAAATAATTAGTACCATTATTATAATGAAAACTGTATAAATCATTCAAGAAATATGTGATAGAGACATATACTTACTTTAAGTCTTCGTTAATACTCGAATGGCATCCTGCGAAAATTTCTAAGTCCACTCGTGGAGATAGATTGTCAAAGTCACTCGAAAGTCCAAAAATTTCTAAGTCCAATCGTGAAGATAGATCATCAATGTCCCCTGAAAATGGAAATATTTCTAAGTCCACTCGTGGAGATAGATTATCAAAGTTTCTCGAAAGTCCAAAAATTTCTAAGTCCACTCGTGGAGATAGATTGTTAGTCTCTCAAAAATGCGAAAATTTCTAAGTCCACTCGTGGAGATAGATTTTCAAAGTTTCTCGAAAGTCCGAAAATTTCTAAGTCCACTCGTGGAGATAGATTTTCAGTCTCGAAAGTCCGAAAATTTCTAAGTCCACTCGTGGAGATAGATTGTTAGTCTCTCAAAAATGCGAAAATTTCTAAGTCCACTCGTGGAGATAGATTTTCAAAGTTTCTCGAAAGTCCGAAAATTTCTAAGTCCACTCGTGGAGATAGATTGTTAGTCTCTCAAAAATGCGAAAATTTCTAAGTCCACTCGTGGAGATAGATTGTTAGTCTCTCAAAAATGCGAAAATTTCTAAGTCCACTCGTGGAGATAGATTTTCAAAGTTTCTCGAAAGTCCGAAAATTTCTAAGTCCACTCGTGGAGATAGATTGTTAGTCTCTCAAAAATGCGAAAATTTCTAAGTCCACTCGTGGAGATAGATTATCAAAGTTTCTAGAAAGTCCGAAAATTTCTAAGTCCACTCGTGGAGATAGATTTTCAGTCTCGAAAGTCCGAAAATTTCTAAGTCCACTCGTGGAGATAGATTGTTAGTCTCTCAAAAATGCGAAAATTTCTAAGTCCACTCGTGGAGATAGATTTTCAAAGTTTCTCGAAAGTCCGAAAATTTCTAAGTCCACTCGTGGAGATAGATTGTTAGTCTCTCAAAAATGCGAAAATTTCTAAGTCCACTCGTGGAGATAGATTATCAAAGTTTCTAGAAAGTCCGAAAATTTCTAAGTCCACTCGTGGAGATAGATTGTTAGTCTCTCGAAAGTCCGAAAATTTCTAAGTCCACTCGTGGAAATAATTTGTCAGTCTCTCGAAAGTGCAAAAATTTCTAAGTCCACTCGTGGAGATAGATTGTTAGTCTCTCGAAAGTCCGAAAATTTCTAAGTCCACTTGTGGAGATAGATTATCAAAGTTTCTAGAAAGTCCGAAAATTTCTAAATCCACTGGTGGAGATATATTGTCAGTCATCCGAAAGTGTGAAATCGAAATTTAAAATAAAACAAATAGTACAGAATTTCGAAAATATGAATAGAGTAATGTACTTACGTAAACTTTTCGTTAATACTCGCCGAATGGCCTCCGCAAAAATTTCTAAGTTTCCCCGTCGAAAGCCAAAGCACGACTGAACCAGTAACTGTCAAAGGCACGACTTTGTTGTCGTCCCTCGAAGCTGAGTATCCCCACTTCGCAATTTTATTCTAGAATCAAATAAATCGTATAGAATATTGTAAACATGAGTGATATAGAAATATATTTGAATTACCTGTTCGTTAATACGTGCACGAAGGTCTCCGCAAAAATTTCTAAGTTTCCCCGTCGAAAGCCAAAGCACGACTGAACCAGTAACTGTCAAAGGCACGACTTTGTTGTCGTCCCTCGAAGCTGAGTATCCCCACTTCGCAATTTTATTCTAGAATCAAATAAATCGTATAGAATATTGTAAACATGAGTGGTACAGAAATATATTTGAATTACCTGTTCGTTAATACGTGCACGAAGGTCTCCGCAAAAATTTCTAAGTTTCCCCGTCGAAAGCCAAAGCACGACTGAACCAGTAACTGTCAAAGGACCGACTTTGTTGTCGTCCCTCGAAGCTGAGTATCCCCACTTCGCAATTTTAGTCTAGAATCAAATAAATCGTATAGAATATTGTAAACATGAGTGATACAGAAATATATTTGAATTACCTGTTCGTTAATACGTGCACGAATGGTCTCCGCAAAAATTTCTAAGTTTCCTCGTCGAAAGCCAAAGCATGACTGAACCAGTAACTGTCAAAGGACCGACTTTGTTGTCGTCCCTCGAAGCTGAGTATCCCCACTTCGCAATTTTAGTCTAGAATCAAATAAATCGTATAGAATATTGTAAACATGAGTGGTACAGAAATATATTTGAATTACCTGTTCGTTAATACGTGCACGAAGGTCTCCGCAAAAATTTCTAAGTTTCCCCGTCGAAAGCCAAAGCACGACTGAACCAGTAACTGTCAAAGGACCGACTTTGTTGTCGTCCCTCGAAGCTGAGTATCCCCACTTCGCAATTTTAGTCTAGAATCAAATAAATCGTATAGAATATTGTAAACATGAGTGATACAGAAATATATTTGAATTACCTGTTCGTTAATACGTGCACGAATGACCTCCGCAAAAATTTCTAAGTTTCCCCGTCGAAAGCCAAATCACGACTGAACCAATAACTGTCAAAGGACCGACTTTGTTGTCGTCCCTCGAAGCTGAGTATCCCCACTTCGCATGTAAGTCTAAAATCAAATAAACTGTTGTATATTTGAATTAACTGTTCGTTAATACATGCACGAATGGCATCCGCGAAAATTTCTGTGTACTCTCGTAGAATTCCAAAACACAACTAAACTGTCAAAGTTGTTCAGAGGTCCGATTTTGTTTTCGACTCACAAAGAAAATTATCCCCACTTCCCAATTTAATTTTAAATTAAAATATTGCTCCGTTATTGAAAAAACATTGAAATATGCATTTGCCCGATGTTATATGAGACCTTGACAACAGTTAAAGAAGAAGAGAAGAAGAAAAAGAAAAAAGAGGAAAGGTAAAAAAAGAAGAAGAGAAAAATACCACTGCAAACATACAGAAAGAGTAAACCACCCAAAAGTCCACACAGGAAGGCCCCTCCCAAAAGTTCCACCTGAGACAAACAACAATTAAAAGTTAACAAAAATAATTAATATAATAAATAAAAGTATATAACTAATGTAACTAATAAAAGTATATAATTATTAAAAGTAAATAAGAATAAATAGGAATGATAATGAACATAAAGACGACAGAAAAGATTTCTATGCGTTCTCTTAGAAAATTAATTAATAATTTTGTCATATTCAAATTTATTTATCTGTGGAAATATAACTAACAATTGAAGATATAATCAATTCAACGTTTAATTGAACTTAGACAGACGAGAGATATTGTAAAAATATAGAAATATGCAGCCATCCGCCCGGTAATACTTGCGTTTTACGATTATATGTATAATTTAGTTACAAACTTTAAATATAATTAAGACATAGATTTCGATATACCGCAAGTATTACCGACCCAGGTCCCACCGCTTGGAGGTTGCTGCATCAGGGGACCCACGAGCTAACGGGGACTCTACTCTGTAAAATCCGCGAGACCGGCGTGAACAAATAATCGCCGAACAAATAAAACGAAGTCCCCGGTAGGACTTTTAATCGCGCTCGGACACTCACGTGAATGTCCGAATGACTCTACTACAAAATACGCATTACCGGCGTAATTTTATCTATATATCAAGCAAATAAATCTAAGTCCACGGTAGGACACTTAATTCGCGCACGAACACTCACGTGGTGTTAGTACAACGGTAACTCTACTCTACTATACGCGTTCCCGGTGTTCGCGAGGCAACATGAGCGAACAGAGACATCAAGTCCGCAACGGTATCCTACTGGGGATAACGTTGAGGCCGTCAGCCTCGGATGCCCATATCCCACCTTTAAGCACGGCCGTCCGTGCCTTTCGTATTTCGAACAATAAAACGAAGTCCACGGTAGGACCTTTAATCGCGCCCGAACACTCACGTGAGCGTTAGAATAACGATGACTCTACTCTAATTCGCGGTCCCGCGGGGTTGCATGCACCTCACCATGGACTCAGGTGACTATAGATATAAGGTGGGTCAGTCAACGGACTGAACATCCTTACAAATAGCCATAGACCATCCTCCTCAGTAGCACATAGACCGTCTCACTCTACAGTCATCCGATGACCGTATCACGACCGGTCATTTATTCGTTTTTAGCAATCAAACGAAGTCCATTATCGTAGGACTTTTAATCGCGCCCGGGAACACCACGCCTGTGTCCGCCGACACACGCGCAAATGTTCTTTCTATCTTACCCGTATTCCCGTCTAACAATCGAATATGAAACAAACCATTCGACGATACATTGAACCTGCGCCGATGTATCGAAATCGGTGAAGAACAGAAGAAGAGGAAGAGAAAGAGAAGAAAAGGAAGCCGGACCGTGCGCGCATGTTCAAACGACAGAACTCGGAAAGAAGGAGAGAAAAGAATATCTGTAAGATGGAGTGAAACACGTATACGCGTGAAAAAAGATGGAATTGAAAAGAAGAGAAGAGAAGAGAAAAGAAAAGAAAAGAAATGATGCACTCGATCAAAACGGGAGTACGAAACTCGAGCTGGATTTTTCGATACTGAACGGAGACCCGCACTGAAGCCCACGCCCATGAGCCCCACTCATGGGACCCACCCGAGAGGAACTGTAACAATTAGTGTGAAATAATTATTTCAATTATTACATACCTGCGCGAACCAATGAATAAAAATGACTGTGAATTTATTGCTGAATATAAGAAAGGTGTAAGAAACATGAATAAAAGTTGAGAAGAGAAATTTGGAATTACATAGATAAGATCTTGGAAAAATCTTGAAATATGCAGCCATTCGCTCGGAAATACTTCTATCCCATTAAATTTAGATACAACAAAAGTACTTCCGACCCAGGTCCCACCGCGTGGAGGTTGCTGCAGTTGGAGACCCACGGACTAACGGTGACTCGACTTTTTACTACTAGTACTACTATCAAGAAAGCAAAGCAACGGTGCGACCTCCACTCCCGATGAATTCAAGCCTCCAAACGCTAAAATTGCAGCCCCATGCGTCTCCGCATTTGGGAACCGACTTACGCATAGCTCAACTATCCAACATCGGAAGCTTCGATCACCACTTGAGCACGACCGGTCGTGCTTTCGCGACAAACGCCGGAACCCAAAATTGAGTCCTACCGCATTCACAGATACTTACGCGAGTATTCCGGAAACACTCACGCGAATATGTTGAATACGTTAGAGCCAATTTAGGACTTAATCGCGCCCGAGAACACCAACGCCTTTGCCAGCCGACATAAGCGAGTGTCCTTCTATCTTGCCCGAACGGGAGAAAAGAAATCTTTCTACGCCTGAGGTAGAAAGATTCTTTAAGCACCCGTGTAAAAATCTAAGTCCCTCGATGGTCCTTGGGTGACGCAACGCTTGCTGCACCTGGAAATAAACGGGCTAACGAGGATTCTACTCTAAAATCCACGAACCGAGATGCCTTTCCGCTTCGGGAGCTTCGGGCTTCTCAGCAAACTGGAGATGTATAAAACCCCGCTTACAGATTGCTCCACTGTCCACACCGTCGGCTTCAGACATCTCGAGACACGACCGGTCGTGTCTATTTCGATTTCAAAGCACAAAACGAAGTCCTCGGTAGGACTAAATCTCGCGACCGCAAACACCTAAGCGCGTGCCGGCCGTCACGCGCGTAAGTGTTTTCCCTATCATTCGCGTACGGAAGCAAGGAGACATACCCTTCCTACATATAATAAAGATTATATGCAGAGAGGTTCCTTTAACTTCCGTATAAAAATCCCACGATGATAGGTCCAGCGATCACCTAACTTGAAACAGAAAAAGGGTAAAAGAAAAAGAGATAATTATATGCAAAAGTTATATGCAAAATTATGTGTAAAATGTCAATTATATATAAATATACAATTAAAATCAAAATACAATTAAACGATAATATTAATAACTAAAAAATAAATTAATGATTAAATAAAATAAAAACAAAACAAATATACAATTAAAACTTCCCTGCAAAAATTAATTTCACGATGATCGGTCTTCGATGATCTAATCTGAAACAGAAAAAAAGTAAAAGAATAAGAGAAAAGGGAAAAGAGAAACGAAGAAAAGATACACGAAATGTTCGCATGATAAAGATGGAATTCGGAAGAATGGATAAGTATTTCGAAAATCATATCACTCGACGAAAATCAGAGTACCACATTTGAATTCGACTTTCTGTACTGAAAAAAAAACCCGCCTAAGGCCCACACCCGAGGGCCCCTCCCAAGGGTCCCACCCGAGAGCAATAATAAATTAAAGTATAATTAAATTAAAGTTAATAAATAAAGTATAATTAAAGTATTAATTTTAAAAAAGTATTAATTAAAGTATAATTAATTAAAGTATAATAAATTAAAGTATATAATTAATAAAAGTAAATAAGAATAAATAGAAATGACAGCGAACATAAATCCGACAGAAAAGTTTCCTGTGGGTATTCTTAGAAAATTAATTTAGAATTTTAATATATTCAATTTATCTATTTGTCAAAATATAATTAACAATGTAAAATATAATTACTTTAACATCTACTTAACATTACACAGAAAAGAGATTTTAGAAAAGCATTGAAATATGCAGCTATCCGCCCGGGAGTACTTGCGCTATACAGCTATATATATATAATTTAGTTATAGATTTTAGATATAATTTAGACATAGATTTCGATATTTCGCAAGTACTACCGACCCAGGTCCCACCGCGTGGAGGTTGCTGCATCTGGGGACCCACGAGCTAACGGGGACTCTACTCTAAAATTCGCGTGACCGGCGTGATCAACTAATCGGCGTTCTATAAAACGAAGTTCCCGGTAGGACTTCTAATCGCGCAGGAACACTCCCGGGAGTGTTAGAATAACGGTGACTCTACTCTAAATTCGCGTTCGCGGCGTCCACGTACCAACCGAGACTTCAGGCGGCTAACAGGAGGAGGGTCAGTCCACGCTTACGGATAGCAGATCCATACCACTCGGCAGCACACGAACCGACACACGACCGGTCATTTATTCGTTTTAGCAATCAAACGAAGTCCTTTACCGTAAGACTTTTAATCGCGCCCGAGAACATCACGCTTATGCCCGCCGACACACGCGCGAGTGTTCTTCCTATCCTACCCGTATACCGCGCGGATGTAACGAGATTCGCGAAGAAGAGGAAAAGATGAAGAGAAAGAAGAAGAGAAGAAGAGAAAGAGAAGAAGAGAAGAAGAGAAAGAGAAGAAGGGAAGAAGCAAATGAGAAGAGAAGAAAGCAAGAGTGTGCGCACACCTGAGGAGGATGAAGCAGAAAAGAAAAGAAAGAAAAGAATATCCGTAAGATGCAATGGAACATAGGCCCCTGTGAAAAAGATGAAATTGGAAAGAAAATATGGACATGGAAAAGAAAAGAAAAGAAAAGACAGACCCGAGCAAAACCAGAGTACGAAAATCCAGCTCGATTATTCGGTACTGAAGGAAGGAGACCCGCACAGAAGCCCACGCCCAAGGGCCCATCCCAAGGGACCCACCCGACAGAAACTATAATAATTAATTATTATAAATTTATATTCTTGAATAAATAAAAATGAAAGAGCGCATTTATTGCAAAATATATGGAAGATGTACGAATGAACGTAAATTGCACGTACTTCGAAATTTAGTTGGAATTCGATAGAGAAGATCTTGGAAAAATCTTGAAGAACGCAGCCATTCGCTCGGTAATACTTGCAGTCTACTAGTTTCCGATGTATCACAGGTACTTCTGACCCAGATCCCACCGCGTGGAGTTGCGTGTAAAAATCTAAGTCCCTCGATGGTCCTTGGCCGACGGTCCTACGGCACGTGGAAGTACACGGGCTAACGAGGATTCTACTCTAAAATCCACGAACCGAGATGCCTTTCCGCTTCGGGAGCTTCGGGCTTCTCAGCAAACTGGAGATGTATAAAACCCCGCTTACAGATTGCTCCACTGTCCACACCGTCGGCTTCAGACATCTCGAGACACGACCGGTCGTGTCTATTTCGATTTTAAAGAACAAAACGAAGTCCTCGGTAGGACTAAATCTCGCGTCCGCGAACACCCACGCGCGTGCCGGCCGTCACGCGCGTGAGTGTTTTCCCTATCATTCGCGTACGGAAGCAAGGAGACATACCCTCCCTGCATATAATGAGAATTATATGCAGAGAGGTTCCATTAACTTCCGTGTAAAGATCCCACGATGATCCGTCACTCGGTCACCTAATCTGAAACGGAAAAAAAATAATAGTAGTGCAAAATATAAGATCAAAAATTAAAAAGATAATGAAAATGAAATATAAAAGCAGATATTAAAAAGATAATAAATATTAAATGTAAGAACAAAAATTAAAAAATTAATAAAACAAATATAAAAACAAAAATTAAAAAGTTAATAAAAGTTAAATACAAAAACAAAAATTAAAAGTATAATAGAAATTAAATATAAGAACAAAAATTATATATAAAATTATATGCGAAAACTTCCCTGTAAACATTTAATTTCACGATGATCGGTCCCTGGACGTTCGGTCCCTCAATGATCTAATCTGAAACAGAAAAAGTATGAAACAGAATGAGAAACAGATATAAAGAAAATAGGAAAAGAATAGACAAACAGAAAAAGGAAAAATGAACGGAAAATTTGCGTATGTACGCATGAGAAAAATAGAATTCCGAACGATGGGTGTGTTTCTCGAAGCTCGGTTCAGTCGAGCAAAATCAGAATATCATAATTGAATTCGATTTTTCTTCCGTAAAAGAACGACACCCGCCTAAGGCCCACACCCGAGGGCCCCTCCCAAGGGTCCCACCCGAAACTAACAATTAATAAATGTTAATAATAATGATTTATATAGTAAGTAAAAGTATGTAACTAATGTAATTATCAAAAGTATACAATTATTAAGGTATGTAAGTAATAAAAGTAAATCAGGATACATACGAATGATAGCTAACATAAGTATATTCATATAATAGGTAAAAGTATATAATTAGTGTAATTATCAAAAGTATACAATTATTAAGATATATAAGTAATAAAAGTAAATCAGGATAAATATGAACGATATCTAACATAAGTGGGACGGATAAGTTTTCTGTGCATTCTCTTAAAAAATTAATTAAAATTTTGTTATATTGAAATTTATTTATGTGTGGAAATATAACTAATAATGTAGAATGAAAATAATTTAACGTCTAATTGAAATTAGACAGAAAAGATTTTGGAAAAATATTGAAATACGCAGCCATTCGCCCGGTAGTACTTGCGTTTTATAATTACGTATATATTTTAATTACACATTTTTGATATAATTTAGACATAGATTTTAATCTATCACAAGTACTACCGACCCAGGTCCCACCGCTAGGAGGTTGCTGCGTCTGGGGACCCACGGGCTAACGGGGACTCTAATATTCGCGTGACCGGCGTGATCAAATAATCGGCGTTCTATAAAACGAAGTCCCCGGTAGGACTTTAAATCGCGCCCGAACACTCCCGGGAGTGTTATAATAACGGTGACTCTACTCTAAATTCGCGTTTGCGGCGTCCACGTACCAACCGAGACTTCAGGCGGCTAACAGGAGGAGGGTCAGTCCACGCTTACGGATAGCAGATCCATACCACTCGGCAGCACACGAACCGACACACGACCGGTCATTTATTCGTTTTAGCAATCAAACGAAGTCCTTTACCGTAGGACTTTTATTCGCGCCCGAGAACATCACGCTTATGCCCGCCGACACACGCGCGAGTGTTCTTCCTATCCTACCCGTATACCGCGCGGATATATCGAGATTCGCGAAGAAGAGGAAAAGATGAAGAGAAAGAGAAGAATAAAAGAAGAGGAAGAGAAGAATAGAAGAAGGGAAAGAGAAGAAGAGAAGAAGCAAATGAGAAGAGAAGAAAGCAAGAGTGTGCGCACACCTGAGGAGGATGAAGCAGAAAAGAAAAGAAAGAAAAGAATATCCTTAAGATGCAATGGAACATAGGCCCCTGTGAAAAAGATGAAATTGCAAAGAAAATATGGACATGGAAAAGAAAAGAAAAGAAAAGACAGACCCGAGCAAAACCAGAGTACGGAAATCGAGCTGGATATTTCGGTACTGAAAGGAGACCCGCACAGAAGCCCACGCCCAAGGGCCCATCCCAAGGGACCCACCCGACAGAAACTATAATAATTAATTATATATAGAATATAGAGAAGATGTAAGAATGAACGTAAATTGCACGTACTTCGAAATTTAGTTGGAATTCGTTAGAGAAAATCTTGGAAAAATTTTCACGAACGCAGCCATTTGCACGGTAATACTTGCAGTCTATGAGTTTCCGATATATCACAAGTACTTCCGACCCAGGTCCCACCACGTGGAGGTTGCTGCATCTGGAGACCCACGGACTAACGGTGACTCGACTTTTTACTACTAGTACTACTATCAAGAAAGCAAAGCAACGGTGCGACCTCCACTCCCGATGAATTCAAGCCTCCAAACGCTAAAATTGCAGCCCCATGCGTCTCCGCATTTGGGAACCGACTTACGCATAGCTCAACTATCCAACATCGGAAGCTTCGATCACCACTTGAGCACGACCGGTCGTGCTTTCGCGACAAACGCCGGAACCCAAAATTGAGTCCTACCGCATTCACAGATACTTACGCGAGTATTCCGGAAACACTCACGTGAATATGTTGAATACGTTAGAGCCAATTTAGGACTTAATCGCGCCCGAGAACACCAACGCCTTTGCCAGCCGACATAAGCGAGTGTCCTTCTATCTTGCCCGAACGGGAGAAAAGAAATCTTTCTACGCCTGAGGTAGAAAGATTCTTTAAACACCCGTGTAAAAATCTAAGTCCCTCGATGGTCCTTGGGTGACGCAACGCTTGCTGCACCTGGAAATAAACGGGCTAACGAGGATTCTACTCTAAAATCCACGAACCGAGATGCCTTTCCGCTTCGGGAGCTTCGGGCTTCTCAGCAAACTGGAGATGTATAAAACCCCGCTTACAGATTGCTCCACTGTCCACACCGTCGGCTTCAGACATCTCGAGACACGACCGGTCGTGTCTATTTCGATTTTAAAGAACAAAACGAAGTCCTCGGTAGGACTAAATCTCGCGACCGCAAACACCCAAGCGCGTGCCGGCCGTCACGCGCGTGAGTGTTTTCCCTATCATTCGCGTACGGAAGCAAGGATACATATCCTTCTTGCTATATAATTCCTATATAATAGAGATTATATGCAAAGAGGTTCCTTTAACTTCCGTGTAAAAATCCCACGATGAGAGGTCCATCGATCACCTAACCTGAAACAGAGTAAAAGCAGAGGAGACAAGTATATGCAAAAAGACAGTTATAATCAAAAACTTCCCTGTAAAAATTTAACTTCACGATGATCGATCTCTCTATGATCTAACCTGAAACAGAAAAAGAGTAAAAACAGAGGAGATAATTATATGCAGAAATTATATACAAAATTACATGCAAAAAGATATTAATATTATATTCAATGAATTAATAAATAATATTACAAATAATATTATTTCAATAATTACATAATAAATTCATTTATATTCAATAAATTCCCTGTAAAAATCAAATTTTGCGATTATAGATTCTTCGATGATCTAACTTGAAACAGTAAAAGATTAAGAGCAGATGAGTAAAAGAGAAAGAGTTAAAAGAATGAAGGAGAAGAAAAGAAAGACAGAAAAATTGTTCCAGAAGATGCCGAGACGGCAGCCCGCCAAAAGGCCCACACCCGAGGGCCCCTCCCAAGGGTCCCACCCGAAACTAATCATTAATAAAAGTTAATAAAAGTAAATAATATAATGAATAACAGGATATAATGAATATTATTAATGAAAGTATGTAATTAATAAAAGTAAGTAAGAATAAATACGAACGAAAGAGAATATAACAGCGGCAGAAGAGTTTCTGTGCGTTCTCTTAGAAAATTAACTTAGAATTTTGATGTATTCGATTTATTTATCTTTCAAAATATAACTATCAATTTAAAATGTAATTAATTTAATGTCTCATTGCAATTAGACAGAAAATAGACTTTGGAAGAACATTAAAATATGCAGCCATCCGCTCGATAGTACTTGCGTTACATGATTATATAAACAATTTAGTTATAGATTTTAGATAACATATATAATTTTCATATAGATTTCACTATATCGCAAGTACTATCGACCCAGGTCCCACCACGTGAAGGTTGCTGTATTTGGAGACCCGCGAGTTAATGGGGATTCTATTCTTTAATACGTATTACTAGCGTAACATAATTTATATTTCGAGCAAATAAAACTTCATTTTATAAAAATAAAACTATGAATTTAATTGAACTTTAAAGAAAAATAAAAAGTGAAAAATTTATGACTCGACTTTAATCTAAGACTAGATTTTATCGAAATAAAATAATGATTTTAATTAAAATTTGGAAAAAATACGAGATTATATGACTTTAATAATAAAAATGCATAATATATGAAAAATTCTATTCGCGTACGCGTGGCAATGTAGGATGGAAGTCGTCTCAGTTTCTCAAATCTACATTACTACTATATAAGAGCATTTTGAGTGACAACATGGTAAAATTAAAATATGAACTAAGAGCCATTTTTGAAAAGTTCTGTGAAACCTTCGAAAATAGCTCAAAAATTTAAAAGTTGCCCTCTTGAGCCACAATTTGTGGGGGCCTCTTCGGCATATAGCCTCTTCTTTGCTTCGTGCCCTAACCACAACTATAGAACACATTCTATAACTATCGTCAATATCAAAGAACTAAAACTGACCCTTATTCTAAAACGTGGAAGAAAACTAACAAATCTAATGCAAATCTAAAGTAAACCTGAAACGAAAAATGGAGAAAGCATCGGAAGAGAAACGAGAGTTAATATATTAATTGCTGAAAATCCTAAGCTAAAAATTGATTAAGTTACTCTGTGTTCTACGCGTTGCGATTTTACAAGTCTCTTTATCTATCATCAACAGTTTTACTCTACTTTATTCTTTCAAAAGCAATGACTCTATTGAGACTTTTCGTTTATTAATATAATTGATCAATCTTTATTTAAAAATGTAATGAAAAATCTTTGGATGCTCCTTCTTACAAACAATTATTCTAATTATTAGAAAATAAATTATACAATTTCGTTTGTAATCCAGAGACTATCCATCGCGAATGTCTTCTTGCTTATTTATTATTAAAATTGGCGAATATCGCGATACATTACTATTCTCGCGAGAGAAAATTATTTAAAAATCCATTTAAATATTCAAAATTTCAAATAATTATAATTAACACGTTTAAACAAGAAGACTCTATCCTGATCTAATAAATAAATCGAAAAATAACGAACCATTCACGAGTAAATCTCCGAAGAAATTTATTCGTGGTCACTCATTGCTCTTCTACTAATTAATTACAACTAATCACCCGTGCCGATTTGGACCTTTCGTCCTCGACATGATTGAGTGATCAGAGGGATTTCAAAATTAACTTACTACTTAAGAAGGTCTGCGACGGCTCCAAAACACTGGACCGCGACTTAGGTCGAAATTGAGGGTGGATGATTTGTAGTTGGTTGAAAATGAGGTAGGTCGACATCGAAGTTGGTTGAGATCCTCTTCACTGATGCACTGATTTTAATTCGCGGTAGTTATTTATTAACGAACGATCACTGAATCTATTTCGCGAAACTACTATCTTTTATATATACAGTCTGTGCGACTGTTAAAAGAGTAAAAAACTTGGCGAACAAACACTGACTCTAACGACTGCATTGCGCGCAGTCTATGTAAAAGCACTTATCGTTTAAATCGCGATACGCGAACGAATAAACACTGCTTCTACTTCGCGATAAATTTATTTTAGCGAAACTAACACTCGATTTCATCATTGCTACGTGCGCGATTGCAATGAGGTTCTGGAACAAAAACACAAACGAAATAATTAGTACCATTATTATAATGAAAACTGTATAAATCATTCAAGAAATATGTGATAGAGACATATACTTACTTTAAGTCTTCGTTAATACTCGAATGGCATCCTGCGAAAATTTCTAAGTCCACTCGTGGAGATAGATTGTCAAAGTCACTCGAAAGTCCAAAAATTTCTAAATCCAATCGTGAAGATAGATCATCAATGTCCCCTGAAAATGGAAAAATTTCTAAGTCCACTCGTGGAGATAGATTTTCAAAGTTTCTTGAAAGTCCGAAAATTTCTAAGTCCAATCGTGAAGATAGATCATCAATGTCCCCTGAAAATGGAAATATTTCTAAGTCCACTCGTGGAGATAGATTATCAAAGTTTCTCGAAAGTCCAAAAATTTCTAAGTCCACTCGTGGAGATAGATTGTTAGTCTCTCAAAAATGCGAAAATTTCTAAGTCCACTCGTGGAGATAGATTTTCAAAGTTTCTCGAAAGTCCGAAAATTTCTAAGTCCACTCGTGGAGATAGATTGTTAGTCTCTCAAAAATGCGAAAATTTCTAAGTCCACTCGTGGAGATAGATTTTCAAAGTTTCTCGAAAGTCCGAAAATTTCTAAGTCCACTCGTGGAGATAGATTGTTAGTCTCTCAAAAATGCGAAAATTTCTAAGTCCACTCGTGGAGATAGATTATCAAAGTTTCTAGAAAGTCCGAAAATTTCTAAATCTACTGGTGGAGATATATTGTCAGTCATCCGAAAGTGTGAAATCGAAATTTAAAATAAAACAGTACAGAATTTCGAAAATATGAATAGAGTAATGTACTTACGTAAACTTTTCGTTAATACTCGCCGAATGGCCTCCGCAAAAATTTCTAAGTTCCCTCGTCGAAAACCAAAGCACGACTGAACCAGTAACTGTCAAAGGACCGACTTTGTTGTCGTCCCTCGAAGCTGAGTATCCCCACTTCGCAATTTTAGTCTAGCATCAAATAAATCGTATAGAATATTGTAAACATGAGTGATACAGAAATATATTTGAATTACCTGTTCGTTAATACGTGCACGAATGACCTCCGCAAAAATTTCTAAGTTTCCTCGTCGAAAGCCAAAGCACGACTGAACCAATAACTGTCAAAGCACCGACTTTGTTGTCGTTCCTCGAAACTGAGTATCCCCACTTCGCAATTTTATTCTAGAATCAAATAAATCGTATAGAATATTGTAAACATGAGTGATACAGAAATATATTTGAATTACCTGTTCGTTAATACGTGCACGAATGGTCTCCGCAAAAATTTCTAAGTTCCCTCGTCGAAAACCAAAGCACGACTGAACCAGTAACTGTCAAAGGACCGACTTTGTTGTCGTCCCTCTAAGCTGAATATCCCCACTTCGCAATTTTATTCTAGAATCAAATAAATCGTATAGAATATTGTAAGCATGAGTGATATAGAAATATATTTGAATTACCTGTTCGTTAATATGTGCACGAAGGTCTCCGCAAAAATTTCTAAGTTCCCTCGTCGAAAACCAAAGCACGACTGAACCAATAACTGTCAAAGCACCGACTTTGTTGTCGTTCCTCGAAACTGAGTATCCCCACTTCGCAATTTTATTCTAGAATCAAGTAAATCGTATAGAATATTGTAAACATGAGTGATACAGAAATATATTTGAATTACCTGTTCGTTAATACGTGCACGAATGACCTCCGCAAAAATTTCTAAGTTTCCCCGTCGAAAGCCAAAGCACGACTGAACCAATAACTGTCAAAGCACCGACTTTGTTGTCGTTCCTCGAAACTGAGTATCCCCACTTCGCAATTTTATTCTAGAATCAAATAAATCGTATAGAATATTGTAAACATGAGTGATACAGAAATATATTTGAATTACCTGTTCGTTAATACGTGCACGAATGACCTCCGCAAAAATTTCTAAGTTTCCCCGTCGAAAGCCAAAGCACGACTGAACCAGTAACTGTCAAAGGCACGACTTTGTTGTCGTCCCTCGAAGCTGAGTATCCCCACTTCGCAATTTTATTCTAGAATCAAGTAAATCGTATAGAATATTGTAAACATGAGTGATACAGAAATATATTTGAATTACCTGTTCGTTAATACGTGCACGAATGACCTCCGCAAAAATTTCTAAGTTTCCTCGTCGAAAGCCAAAGCACGACTGAACCAATAACTGTCAAAGCACCGACTTTGTTGTCGTTCCTCGAAACTGAGTATCCCCACTTCGCAATTTTATTCTAGAATCAAATAAATCGTATAGAATATTGTAAACATGAGTGATACAGAAATATATTTGAATTACCTGTTCGTTAATACGTGCACGAATGACCTCCGCAAAAATTTCTAAGTTTCCCCGTCGAAAGCCAAAGCACGACTAAACTAGTAACTGTCCTTTGACCGACTTTGTTGTCGTCCCTGGTGGGATAGTATCCCCACTTCGCATTTCTGAAATCCCCACTTCGCAAGTCTAAAATAAAATAAACTGTTGTATATTTGAATTAACTCTTCGTTAGTATTCGCACGAATGGCTTCCTGCGAAAATTTATTAACTCCACTCGTGGCGATAGATTATCAAAGTTCCCCGGAAGTACAAAGATGAGGTCTAAAAAAAAGAAATAGTATAGAATTTCGAAAATATGAGAGATATAACATTGTACTTGTGTAAACTCTTCGTTAATACTCGCACGGATAGCTTCTTGCGGAAATTTCTAAGTTCACTTGTCGAAGTACGAAATCAAACTAAGTCAATAATTCTCAAAGACAGTGGAAGGTCCGATTTTGTTATCGTCGCGCGCAGCGAAGGATCCACGAGGATCTAACCTGAAGCAGAAAAGGAATAAGAGGGGGAACGAGAAGGAGGAGGATATGGTTGTATTATGCTGCTATTCGCCCGTTAATGTTTCACCATTTAGTCAGGGGTGGGAGAGTATCCCCACTAGACCATTTAATTCTAAAACAAAATAAATCGTATAGATTATAGAAAGAATGAGTGATATAATTATATACTTACATTAACTCTTCTCTATTACTTGCGGAGTATTCGTACTGCGAGAACTGCGATGCGCACTCGTGGAAATCGTATCAAGACTGAATCATTAACAATTAATCGGTCCAATAATATAAACATCACGAGTGCGAGAACATCCCCACTACATCGTTTAATTCTAAAACAAAACAAATCGTTTAGAATATTAAAAGAATGAGTGATATATTTATGTACCTACATTATCTTTTCGTTATTATTTACGGAGAACGCGTACGGCGAGTACTTCGATGTATATTCAGCAAAATTCAAGGCAAGACTGAACCAGTAACTGCCAAAGTCGGTAAAATGTCTGGTTTTGTTGTCTTCACATGTGACCAATTTGAAATTTCATTCTAAAATAAAATAATTTACATATAGTATTGAAAGAATGAGTGATGTAATCATGTACTTATATTTATTCTTCCTTATTACTTGTAGCAAATGTAACCTGTGATAATTTCTGTGTTTACTTGTCGAAATACAAAGCAGGACTGATCCAATAACTCACAGTCAATTAATGGTTCGCTCGTGTTGACTTCACATGTAACTAATGTCTTTCACTACCAAATTTAAGTCTATATTAGTTGAAGATAACGATTTTGAGTTAAAAATTTAATAGTATTAAAATATTAATTAAATAAAAATATTTTATATTTAAGATACGTTCGGAGCTATGTAATGTTTAAGCTTTATTTTATGCTATTAAAATTTTAAATTAAGCTTATTGTAAGTTTATCGCGCATTACAAACCTGTACTGTTTAAACGAATGTATTATTTTTAAATATTAATCTATTATGATCTGCATTCATTAAAAATTGTTTAAACAATTGTAAAATTATCGGTAATATTAATTTAAAAGCTTTCGCGTTTAGATATATAGAACTTCGATGTGTACTCGTCGGAGTACGAAAGAAAACTATTTGATATTCGTCAAAGTTAATGAAAGACTCGTATATGTTGATATTATATGTTTATATTACCCGAGATCGGAATTTCGAAATATTGTAATTTTAAATTGAAATTATTTTAAGTTTCTTGCACATTACAGTCCTTGTAATGTTTAAATAAATGTACTATTGTTTAAATATTAATTTATTATGATCCACATTCATTAAAAATTGTTTAAACAATTGTAAAATTATCGGTAGTATTAATTTAAAAGCTTTCGCGTTTAGATATATAGGACTTCGATGTGTACTCGTCGGAGTACGGAAGAAAACTATTTGATATTCGTCAAAGTTAATGAAAGACTCCTATATGTTGATATTATATGTTTATATTACCCGAGATCGGAATTTCGAAATATTGTAATTTTAAATTGAAATTATTTTAAGTTTCTTGCACATTACAGTCCTTGTAATGTTTAAATAAATGTACTATTGTTTAAATATTAATCTATTATGATCCACATTCATTAAAAATTGTTTAAACAATTGTAAAATTATCGGTAATATTAATTTAAAAGCTTTCGCGTTTAGATATATAGAACTTCGATGTGTACTCGTCGGAGTACGAAAGAAAACTATTTGATATTCGTCAAAGTTAATGAAAGACTCGTATATGTTGATATTATATGTTTATATTACCCGAGATCGGAATTTCGAAATATTGTAATTTTAAATTGAAATTATTTTAAGTTTCTTGCACATTACAGTCCTTGTAATGTTTAAATAAGTGTACTATTGTTTAAATATTAATTTATTATGATCCACATTCATTAAAAATTGTTTAAACAATTGTAAAATTATCGGTAGTATTAATTTAAAAGCTTTCGCGTTTAGATATATAGGACTTCGATGTGTACTCGTCGGAGTACGGAAGAAAACTATTTGATATTCGTCAAAGTTAATGAAAGACTCCTATATGTTGATATTATATGTTTATATTACCCGAGATCGGAATTTCGAAATATTGTAATTTTAAATTGAAATTATTTTAAGTTTCTTGCACATTACAGTCCTTGTAATGTTTAAATAAATGTACTATTGTTTAAATATTAATCTATTATGATCCGCATTCATTAAAAATTGTTTAAACAATTGTAAAATTATCGGTAGTATTAATTTAAAAGCTTTCGCGTTTAGATATATAGGACTTCGATGTGTACTCGTCGGAGTACGAAAGAAAACTATTTGATATTCGTCAAAGTTAATGAAAGAGTCGTATATGTTGATATTATACGTTTCCAGCAATCCGGAGTAAAAATTTTTAATTATTGAAATTCTACATTAATATTATTTTAAGTTCCTCTTGCGTTACAATCTTCGCAATGTTTAAGCGAATGTACTATTGTTTAAATATTAATTTACAGTACTCCTTATGCATAAAAGATTGTTTAAGTAATTGAAAAATTATCAAAAGTATTAATTTCGTTTTTCTTAATATATATATATATATATATATATATATATATATATATATATATGACCTTGTCTTTGAAATATAAGTGAATTAAAATATTAAATTGAAATTATTCTGCTAATCGCTTCTTATAAATTATTTGTTTCTAATAAATAAAATATAATGAAAACTAAACTAATTTTTTAAGATTTAACAGTATCTCAAAAACTAAGACTCTAACGTGATTATATGAAAACGTATTTCCTGATATTTATCATTTTCGAAAAACTTATTAAAATGCTTGAATAAGTTACTGTGGCTTTTCTGTGAGAATATGGCGAAACGCACTTCCTTATATTTGGAATGGATAAGAAAATCTAATCACTGATTTACGCATGTAAACAAAGAAACAATTGTTTACTTCAGGGAAACACATACCTTCCAAGCATTTGTATGAAAACAAGTAGATATACTATAAGCTTCTCCTCTTTTGCCGCGATATTCAAGAGGCGCCACTATACGAAACTTTTTTCACAAAAAATTGTAAAAACAGTATTTACGCCAATAGTGAGTTTAGACGTAATTCTTAACCGATTTAAATAAACAATATCTTATTTTAAAAGTTCAAACGAGCTTATCTACACAATTCAAAATTCCAGATATTCGTCAGAGATTTTCTTTCTTTAACTGTTCGTATAAATTGAACTAGAAATAAAAAGTATAAAATTTGCACGATTAATAAATAATTTGTCAATTAATTTATCTTCAGAGAAGTATAATTTGGCATGTGTTCTTACTTTCATTAGATGTACTATTACTTTTTCTACATATAAAAATTTCTATATATATGATACGCTAACTCGATTGTTAGATTACGTTTGATAAAAACATAATTCATACAAGCTCATACACCATACAATAAATACGAAATGGTGCGAAAGTTTTCCTATTGCATCTTTAGTTCATATTTTATCCATATCTGTCGCTGAGGTCGCATATGCTACGAGCGAAAGGTGATGAACAGCCTTAATACTAACGAGGAGTATTCGCACACAATCGTCTTTACGATTAATAGCAGTCTGATTCATGCTTCCTGCTGTTGCCAGCCCTGATTCATAGGATCATGGTTGACCGATTGGGTTAGTTTGTGTACTACTTATTTTTCTTTAATTAATATCTGCGTTTCCAAGAAATTCGATTAAACGGCGAGATGTCTTTTAAATTATCTAAGTTTTCTTTAATTTTTGATGATCAGTTGATTAATATTGTTTTGTTTGTCGAGGATATATGCTAATCATACAGGATAATGGCGTATTTAAGTGGGCTGTGTGATTTTGACATTTACATGTAAAATGTATCGTTTTCGCGAAAGATCGTAAATCATAATCTTATTATTTCATAGCTAAAATTAAATCTTTTCTTTATAGTTTATTCGTTCGGTTATCGCACAACCTTGTGTTATTCTGTTCGTTACAGTAAACAGTGAAGCCAATGCAAGACGCATCGCGATGGTGGAAAACTGCTTCGGCAGTTCGGGCCAGGTATGATTAATATGATAAGCCAAATAATGACGAACGACAAATTTTATCGTTTTTTCTATATATACTTTTGAACTTATCTTTCTTATCTTATTCTATAAAGTGTTTTTTCAACTAAACCAAATTTCTTTCAACTTTATCATCTATATTATATTATAAAGCATTGGGAATTAATCGTTATATATAATTGTAATTATATTAAAATATATTCTATTATGAATTATTTTTTGTAGCCATTGGCAGTACCTGGAAGAGTTCTTGTAGGAGAAGGCGTATTGACAAAAATGTGCAGGAAGAAAGCCAAGCCTAGACAGTTTTTTTTATTTAATGACATATTAGTATATGGGAATATAGTAATTAATAAGAAAAAGGTAAATATAAAAATTCTTATATGTGTAATATTATTTATATATACTTTTGAGTTTGTATTATTTAGTAACTTTACTGGTATGATATATATCTACTTTTTTGTAGTATCGTTAAATGTAATTAATTTTTATATATGTTGACAGTACAACAAGCAGCATATTATACCTTTGGAGGAAGTGAAACTTGAATCTTTAGCTGATGATGGTCGTAAGTTAAAATCTAGTTGCACATAATATATATTTTCTTCTTTTTTTAATTTTATAAATCTTTTTTCGTATTATAAACTTTATCATATAGTTTAATTATCTTATTGACTATAATTGAAAACTATTTTCATTGAAAGATATTAACAATATTGTTCATATCTTCTTTTATATGAACTTTAAAATATTAATATTGTTATAAATTGTTATTTATTTCTTTCATCTTATAATAATAATAATATGTAAAAATTTATTTATATGGATTTAATTATTCGTTTATATTATCACCATTATAAAATTTTCATCTAAAAACAGAAAGATTTCTGGTTTCAATTACTACATTTTCAGGGACTATACTTCAGGTACTAATCAGTTGCATACAATGCAACTTTTCCAAGAGTTTAAGTCTAGGGAAAAATAGGATAGTAATTAATCATTATTTATAGAGTATCGCAATGGCTGGCTCATTAAAACAGTAACAAAGTCGTTTGCTGTTTATGCTGCTACTGCAACAGAAAAACAAGAATGGATGGCACATATTACAAAATGTATTGAGGATTTATTAAGAAAGAGTAGGTAACATTACTTCACTATAATATTTGAGTTTAAATATTGAATAATCTAAAAAATAATTACAGAAGTTATATAAATTAATTTCACCAAATTTTTTGTTCGTATTAAGTATTCGATAATTCAAAAAGTAATTGTTTTTAATAGGTGGTAAAAAACCAGTAGAAGTTCATGCAGCAGTATGGGTACCAGATAATGATGCACCAATCTGTATGCATTGTAAAAACACACAATTCACGGTTTTAAATAGACGGGTACAGTTATTCGTTTACATATTTAAATCAAAAATACAATTCGAATTTATACATTATATATGATAAAAATTTCATATAAATTATAATTTGTCTTCACAGCATCATTGTAGACAATGTGGAGCAGTTGTATGTGGTCCTTGCAGCAATAAAAAATTGTTATTACCTGGACAAGGAAATGGGAAGGCCGTCCGCGTATGTTTGCAGTGTTATGATGCAGCTAGTAAAGTTAAAGCATCAACTCCAGTCAATATTGACAGTATAAACAATAAAGATCAACAACGTAATTCCGCAGACAGTTCAGGAGGTGATAGTTCTGGCGACGAAGACGAAGGAAATAAAGATGAAAGTCACGATGAAGTAAGAATATAAATTTTGAATTTCTGTGTAAATTTACAATAACGATGTCTTTTTTTTCATTTAAGGTATATATGTCGATGTTTTTTCTTTTTAATAATTTTAGTTTCAATAATGCATGTATTTTTATTACAGCCTAAATTTTATTCACCGCTCGCTCGATGAAGATGGCTCAATGAAAAAACAAATGTTTATATAAAAAATTGTTAAGAAACATATTTTAAAATGCGAATCATGTTAAGTTCAGATTTATACTCAAATTTATACTAAATCAAATTTTTTGAAAAGCTTTTAAAAGCATTAAAATTTGTAAAAATGGATAGATGTCTTTTTTACAAATAATTCATATAATATTTATAAAATTATAACACACGAATAATTCATGTATAAATAATTTATTTGATAGTGCTTTTGTGAAACACTTTTAACCTTAAATTTACATCGGACTTTGTGTTAAGCAATTTTAAAACACCACTTTATATGTTATCGTTGTAAGAGATATTTTTTTTAAAGTAACAAAATTGGAATTATTTTGAAACATTTTCCTTTATTATATAATTTGTCATTCCTATCATAGCAAATAAATGATACCATATAGTGCCTTTCCATATAAAACATTCTTGTTATATAATGAGATATAAATATTAGAAAGTAAATTTTATTCCAAATTACTTTCGATTTTAATTACCAGTTTCCGTTTTCTAATGAAAGTTTATCATTAGAATGTTATAGAACACTACAAGTAGAGATAATTATGACTCAAAAAATATATATATATTGATTTAACAGATTAATTGTGCTCTATATGGCAATTATATGTTCACAATTACTTCTGTATATTGCTTTTTAGATGATTAAATATATAAGAATGATATTGCGAAATACAATCACACATTTATTCTTGTAAGTAATATTTTCACGGCAATAAAAAAATGTGATGTGATTGATGCTATCGGTAATAAATATATATAATGTAAATTTATAATTTATAATAATTAAAAAATAGTTATGATGTATCATTAATATTATGAGGTTGTTACATAGTTTCTATCGTATTTTATGCGCTTGTCAAAATTCCTTCGTCAAAATAAATGAACGATTTTTTTGCATCCTTGAGATCATCTATTAAATATATATTTATCTTTTTTTTTTTAATTATATCAATTTTAGTTTTTATCAAAAAATACGACAGAAAATAGGCAACAACTTAATATAAAAGACTTGAAAGATTTCACTTTTTGTCTTATATAAAAAAAATAAAAGAACAGATATATTTGTTATAACGTCAAAGTATTTTTTAACTGCCGCAAATTAAAAACAAGATCTGTAATATTTTAATATTTTACTACAAACTTTGTACAGTATATATTTGCATGTCTTGAAAAAATATTTTTATTATAAAATCAATAACAATAATAATATTAATGTCATCAAATAATAATATTATAATGTATTATAAAATGAATTGTAGACAGATATAATATGATGAATAGAAAAAGTTAAACAAATATGCAACTTCTGTCTCATTATATAAAACATTCTATAAAACATAATATTTATATATAAAATGCACAACTAACAGCATTTTTAATGAATATATTATACAGCAATGAATTCCTCTAATAGAGTATGATTGAAAACGACTTAAAAAAACAAGCGTTTTATTTATTTTATAAAACTTTAAAATTTATTATATATAGATTTTGTATAAAATTAAATTCCTATCCTTAGCTATTATGATATATGATAAAGGATATATCTATCTAATTTTCACATTCTATATTTTCTTTAGTAATTTCTAATACTTTTTTATAACGTTGCACTAAATCACTGATGGATCTTCTTTTTTTTGTTATGTCTTTAATATTGACAGACATATTCTCTTTAATATTGGTTAGATTATCTCCTTCAGTTTCATTATCCATTTCACATTGATCATTATGTATATTGTTAGTCTCTTTCAGAACATATTGAGATTTTAATTGATTTATTGTATTAAATTTTTCAGGTATTATTACTTCTCTAAGATCAAAAAAGCTCTTTGTAGTATTTCTAAGACTAAATTGTGACATATTATGTGCTTCTCCTTCTGTATTTGTTATAGTAGTAGAATTAGCTTTTATAGAATGTGATATAGAATTTATACTACAGTTACCTACACACACACACACAAATAAGATATTATTATTATTTTCACTAATCGTATATAGAAAAGAATTTTGATTACCTCTTTCACTGGGCTTCTTTGCATATGATAAAAATAAACGTGAATATTTCCCTGTATGTTTAGTAGATAATGAATTTGTTTTAGGTATAGATGAGTGAGCTTGTGAAGTTTTATCACTGTTATTTAAAGACAAAGTATCATCAAAATTAATTCGTGATACTAATAAATTTGTTCTTAATTGTGAAACAGATAAATTAGTATTGCCATGTTGTCGTTTGTATCTGGAAAATAATGATTTGTGTGCACCTGCAAATAATTAAAAATTTTTTTATAGAAATCATAATTACATAAACAAGCATTTCTGATAAAATTAATAATATACCTTCTATCGGTGTAAGTTCTAATCTTTTTAGTACATCATTTCCTTCATCACGACAATTGGTATTAATTGTTATTACTGGAGATGAAGAAAAAACAATATTTTCCAATGCTGAAATGTTTTCTTGATATGTTTCATTCATTTTCTTTTGATAAAAATGTGATTTTAAATTATTTGAAATACTTTCTATATTTGTTCTTAAATTCTGAAATGATTTTATTCCAGATTTTATATCTTCTTGGCTAGCCTCTATTTGCAGAAGGCACTTAGATATATCTTTCAATTCATTTTTCTTTAAGCATTGGTATGCTTGACACAACAAGAAATTCAATAATTCAATAAAATTACGTAACATTAATTTGTCATTTATATACAAATGATGAAGAAGATACTGAAAGAAAGATGACCATTTTGATATAATTATTTAAGATAAATTCTATTCTCCACAATAACTATGCATTACCTGCGTACTTGTTGATAATGGAAGCAATGAAATTGTAGAAGAATGTACTTTTCCAAGTTGCTGTGCATCTAATATCTCGGAACCACCAATTATACTGGAAACCATATTAGTAATTTTATTACTAAGAGTTTGTACATCCTTGAAAATCTTTTGTTTCCTTCTTATATATGATAAATTTTCAGTTATATTTTCTTTCCATACTAAAAATAATAAAAAATGATAGAAATGATAATATAATTTTCAATACTATATATATATATCATATAAATATACATACACTGTATAATTTCTGTATTTTCAATATTTGCTAAGCACTCTTTTATGCTAGAATTAACTGGAGCTTCAGATATCAGATTTAACATGGATTGTTTATTTTCAAAAAGTTCTTGTTTTATATTAGCTAAGGTTTCTTTTTCTTCCCTGGAGCAAAAACGCAAGAAATAAAAAATAATCCAATGTAAATTAAATTATATAAATGAAAAGATTAATTACGCTATAATCATTTTTGATGTTTCTTTCATTTTGTTTATATTTCTATGATGAGATGTAATGCTAGAAATCTTATCTTTATTTATTCCTTGGAGAGTTGTTTTTATCAATTCTTTTGTAGGACCTAGACGTGGTGCATAGAAAATATTTGGGTCACCTACAAATCAAAAAATTTAATTAAGAATTATCTGTTCAAATAATAATCGAATTTCTTCTTGTGAAATGTATGTATATTATCCAAGATATATAATTGTATGTCTCTAATGAATATAATTATAATTTATAAATGTTATATATAAAGATTTTAACATATATATTATATATAAAAGGTAAACATTAAGACATTATTTAAAAATAAATGAATACTTACAATTCCTCTTAATATAAGTCCTTAATACTACTATAGAGAGTTTCCACATAATAATTGTAAACTTTGTACCATGAGCACGAACCAAATAAGAAGTAAGAATAGGAGGAAAATCGATATCAAGATTTTCATTTGCTATTTGGTTTAAATAATCTTTAACATTATTACGATATTTGACTTCTGTTTTTTTGCATGTTACTGGCCATTGAATTAATTTTTTAAAACGCTCTAAATCATATATTGTCAATAAATATTGTGAAACATGCATAAATCCAATCGTATTAGGTTTGTCAAACATTCCCTTAAAAAAAATTAATGGTTATATTAACCTTTTTCATACAATAATAATAACGATAATAATAACAGTAATAATAATAATAATAAATAAACAAAATATATTGTAATATATATTGTAATATATACCTCGTGAAAGTGTAGTTTAAACTCATCACTCGTTGGAATTACTTGCGTTAAAAGAAGTACATTGCGATGAAAATACGTGCTTATTGCCATTATATATGTTCATCAAAATGAACGATTCTTTAAAATAATGGTTTTAATATAGAATTTATTTGATAATTAATACCACACCAAGTTTGTATTAACTGAACTTATACACACACAATATTTTATAACCCAATACATACAACGTTAACCGGTTTGAAATTTCAAAACAAAGGCAGTAGTTATGATACTATAAGATAGGAAACTGGATGAGTTTTTCTGAGAAAAATCATTTGTTCTTCCACTTGTATTTTTCGTTTCATAAATCTCTGTCTTTCTTTATTGTGTTTTTATTAAAATATTTATTTGATATATTTTTGCATTTATCGTATTTATTATATTTAACATTAAAGGGTCTGTTTTAATTTTGTCATAGATTATGAATCGAAAGAACTGACCATGCATGATTTTTTTTAACTTTCAAAATCTCATAAAATTTTTTACGTATTAAAATTTCGTATAAAAGATAGAAGAATAAATTTTATATAAATAATAAAGAGTATATATTTTACAACTATGAAAATTTTTTCATGAATAATTTACATATATAAAAAAAAATTAAATTGCTTTTATTCGTATATCTTAATTTATAAACAAAAATTAATGTATCACGAACATATAGATAATCTGTAAATAATAATCCTACCAAAAAGATCTGTGCTTTCATTAAATATTAATTTAAAAGATTTTCCTGTAACTGTATTTTTTAATACAAAATATTGAACTCCATTTGTATCTTTTGGAAAAAAGCGTTCAGCAATAACTGTGCTACCATTATTGTCTCCAATTTCTACATAACAATCTTTTCCAGCAAAGCCACCTTGAAATTCAATTTCAAATCCAGATATAATACAAGTTTTTTCAAAATTAATCATTATCCATTGTTGCGAGCCCTGTGACATATATAACAATATTATTTTAAACATATATTTTATACATTTTTGAAGTTCCATAACTTTATATTATATTGTTTTTATCTAAACACATAATTATTTACTTACAGCATCAGAATTCCAACATGTTTCATTGGAATTATCAAACATATATTGCTTTCCATAATTTCTAGTATCTTTATTTATAACCGAACTAACCCTGCAGAAAATAAATATTTAGAACAATAATGTATAAATATTTCACATACTACTCTAGTAATATATTAAAACTATATAAATTATTATAAAGAAATAATTAAACAAAAATACATATATATATATATATATATATATATATATATATATATATATATACATAAACTAAAATATACAATTAAAGAGAGGAAGAGTTATTATCAAAGAAATATCTTTGATTTGATGATATTAATTAAAGTATAAAACTAACCGACAATCGAATTTGCATTCCTTCAATAAATTTGTCATTATGCAATCATTTATTTATATATTCAATACAAATGTTTAATATGATAAATAATGATTTGTTTTAAAATACACAAAGATACAGTATATAAAGTAAAATTGTATAGGTTAGAATACTGCAAATGATCACAATATTATATTCGTAAACTTTAAGCACATCATATAATTCAAATAAATTGTTATAATATCAATTTCAACAATTGAATTTTATATACATATACATAAAAGACATATTTCAATATCAGAAAATATTGTTCTCTCTTCTGACATTGCGTGAAATACTCACGATTGGAAGATATACAGACATAAACCATGTATACAACTTTCAACTCTACAATAACAAATCTACGATTTTGACAAACTAATTGTTTGTTAGAATTGTTATGTTAGATAATTATTACAATTACATAATTGCCCCATTAAGAATAATACAATGAAAAATATAAAAATTAAAATTGTTAATTTATTAGACTATTTAAATCATATATCAAAATTTGGACATATTTGATATTTGAATTTGCTCTTTTGTCATAAATTTGTTTAAATGAAAAAGATAATAGTAGAGAATATTTATTAAACATTTTCTATTAAAAAAGAATAGAAAAAATGTTGATAGGAAATATAATAAAAGAAACTTGTAGGTATTAAATTTAAATTACAAAGTAAATGAAAGAATCGAAAGATTAAAAAAAGATGAAAATAGATCAATTAAAGGTTTCATTTCAAACCGATTAGTGTTCATGCATTACTATTAGATCTATACTTTAAATTAATTTGTTATCAAAATTTGTTATAAAAATTACTAGATAAAAAAAATGTATTTAATTTAAAATGATTATATAAAATATCGAATATATATTTATGTTTGTCATTATGAAAAATAATATATAACAAATTTGTATATTTAAAATATAAATAATCAAAATGCAATCCGTATCGTATTGTCAAGTCAACAAAATCAACATTTATGATTGGCCATTTGTTAAAATAATAAAATTCAACCAATCATATGTGTTTAAAGAAAAGTGAAATAAATTTCAGCATGTCGTCCAATATACGAACATTTGTTTGATTTAGCAAAAAATGTATAAACAGTATAAGCTATTCGTTTCGCCTCAAGTATTGTGATATCTAAGGCATTGATGGCTTGGATTTGTTGTGCATGTTCTTTGTAATAATTTTAAGGGGAAAGGACACAGTTTTGATTCTTGATAAAGATTTTTTCACGTCTGTACCTATATACTACATCATAATGGCTGAAAACCGAGAGATGATTTTAGCTGATTTTCAGGTAATTTAAGAAAAACTTTACGTTAAGGGTTATTAAAAAATAATTATGATTTAAGGTTATGGTAACATTTCTGGATGACATTGGCAATGGTTGAAAATAAAGACCAAAAACAAAGAAGTTTTCTTTCACTTTCGTTTACATAAAATTTGACAATTTCGATGATGATAATTAATCGTAAAAAGTTTTTTTTGTTAAATTACTTTTTTCCTATTGTCATTATGAATTTATAATGAATTGATATTTTTATAAACAATAGTATTGTTTTATTTTTATTTATTTTTTTCTTTTATTTTTTTTATAAAAATTAGATGAGATTTTTATATAAATTATATATTATAATTATCCATATAATATTATAATTATGCATATAAAGAAATATATAAAAGATAAATAAAGTTATAAATTTGATCAAAATTTTCTTAATTTCATTTGTTAATTTAAGTTTCATTTGTATTTCTATAGGCTTGTACAGGAATTGATGATGTTGGAGAAGCTATTCTTTATTTGGAAGGAACAAATTGGGATTTATTGGTAAATTCTATCTTACAAGATTATAATTGTTATATGTATATTATTATTTAGTAAATATACATAAAACGTATATTTTTCTGATATGCAGGCAGCAGTAAATCAAGCAATGCCACGAGGTACTCAACAACTTCCTTTTGATATGGGTCCTGAAGTAGAAATGATAGAAGAAATAGGAAGTATACCTCATTCTTCGATAATAACGCAAACAAGTTCTTTAAAAAATGCTGAAACTGCAAAGTCAGAAATAATAGAAAATGTTAAACCTGGAACAAGTCAATCAAAAAGTAATGCGCCTGCTAAGATGCTTACATTCCATATTAATCATTTAAACAGAACTTATAAAATAGATCTATCTGAATTATCTACTGTAGGTACGTATATAAATATATATTTTTTTATAATCCCGTTTTATATATCATTAATATTGGTATAAAATATTAAATGATGTCAGTATCATCTAAGAGATAAAAATAAATATTAGGTGAACTTAAGCAATCTATATGGAACAAAACAAATATTACACCGTGTCAACAATTGATACATGGATGGAAAAAGGGGCCCCAAACAAATTCTACTATTCTTCAAACATTAGAATTACCAAGGGAAAATACATTATCTGTGACATCTCTTTCAGACAACTGGGATTTAACAGGAGAAATGTATTTAGTATAAAGTTATATTTTATAGTCTATATATATATATATATATATATATATATATATATATATATATATATATATATTTGTGTTTCTTATAAAAATATTTTATTTTTAAGCGTATGTTTGTCGGATCGTGTCACACTAACTTATACTTTAAACATCAAGGATGAAGTACACAATAAATCATATAAATTAAAATTTCCTGGAACACACACGATATTAGATGTCAAAACAAGTATATACTCATTGATTGATGTGCCTGTTCGACATCAACAATGGAAAGGCTGGCCAAGCTTATTGACAGATGATAATGTAATATTGGCACGAAGTGGTATTCATTATCCAGAACATGATTTATCTGTTAGTAAGCTTCCTTCTAAAGAAGAAAAAAAGGTAATCTCCTAACTATTCATACCACAATATTTTATTTATATTATTTATCCTATAATAGGTATTGGTGATTACAAGATTTATTATGCAATCATAAACTTCATATATGAAATTAAAGCAATCATAAATTTATACTCAATAAATCAAATGATAAAGTTTAATATAAGAGTTAGAAAAGTATAATATATAAATTAATTAACATTAATTATAATTAAGATTAAGCATAAAATAGATAATTTAAATTTGTAATTTAGCAAGTTCTATTCTTTTTTCTTTTTAAATATTTGATTACATTATACATATGATGAATTAAGTTTTTAGAATGAGCAATACAAAGTTTTGATTAAAATAATATATTTCATGATTTTAGGATGTTGTAGAATTAATTGACAGTGATAGTTCTATAGATGAACCAGAAGATGTGGAAGAATTTGATGTTCCTGAGTCATTTAATGTTGAGGATGATATTTTCATAGATAACATCAGATCTACCAAAATACAACGTCTTAGTATGTATACTAAAGAATTAATGAAATATTATAATTCATTTCATATGACTATATTCATATTCTATTTCAATCTTTATTTGACAGTGCCAGAAAATGTAGAAGATGAAATAGTAGGTACACTACACTTTGCAGAACAATACGAAAAGCGTTATGGCCTTAATCATCCAGAATTTTTTACCGGCACCTTTGAAGATGCTATAAAAGAATCATGTCTAAAGCCTGCAAAGGAGGTTTGTAATATATATTTCAACATATAAATTTCAGTGTGATAAATATAGCATGGCAAATAAAATTCGTATACATTGTTTTAGAGGAAATTATTAGCAGTATATTTACATCATGATAACAGTGTGTTAGCAAATGTATTTTGCACGGAATTACTAGGCTTTGGAACAGTACTTCCATTACTTTCTGAACATTTTATTGTTTGGGGTTGGGATATCACATATGAATCTAATAAACAAAGGTATATAAATTATATTCGTTTATATCCCTGGTACAATTAATCACAGTGATCATTCTTATAAAATATTATATTTGATTTATATAGGTTTTTGGAATCAGTGAATCATACACTTGGGTCCGTTGCTGCACTAACTGTGAGAAATATTGATGTTGACACTTTACCAGTTCTTATGATAATAATGAGATCTAGATCAAATACAGAAATATTTACCATTGTGCATGGTAATGTGGGAGTTAATGAATTACTTACTAATTTAATTCAAGCAGTTGAAGTTTTTCAGGTAAGTATTAGAATCTACTTATATCTAAATGAAATGAATGTTATAAAAAAAAAAAAAAAATTCTGAATTATTAATATTCTTTGGATATAGGAACAAAGACGTACCGACATTGGAGTAGAAGAAGAAAGACAAGCTAGAGAAAAAGTCAAACAAGAACAAGATAGAGCTTATCAAGAAAGCTTGGCTGCAGATAGGTAAATAGAATCATATAAATATATTGTAATGTATAATAGATAGAGAGGAAGATATTTTATCTGTACTAGCTGTATTTATTTATTCAAGTATACTTTTTATAGAGCAAAAGAAGAAGCAAAACAAATGCAAGAAGAGATTGAAAAAAGACGAAAGGAACAGGCAGAAAATGAAAGGTTAGCTGAAGAAGCAAGGAAGGAAGCTCATAGACAAGCAATAGAATCTAGTTTACCTCCCGAACCCCAACAAAACGCGGGTGATGGTGTTCTCAAAGTAAGAGTAAGGCTTCCAGCTGGAAAATTTCTTGAACGTAGATTTCAGCCAGATACACCACTTCAAACACTCCTTAATTTTTTAATTGTGGAAGGTTATCCTACGGAAGAATACAAAGTTCTTTCTAGTTGGCCTCGAAGGGATGTAAGTAGATCATGTAAGCAATTTAAGTTCTTATCTTATAGTTACTTTTTTTATTAATTGATTAAGTTAATCTCTAAAGTACTGGGTTTGGATTTCTCATATTTAATACATTCATTTTTTTTCAATAACATTCAATATAAGCATTTTATCATATAAGAGTTTCAAGCCTAGTATTGTTTATTACAGTTAACATCTATGGATTCAAAATTGACGTTAATGGAACTCAAGTTCTGTCCACAAGAAACAGTAATATTAGAAGAACGATAAATTATTTGTTATAATTAAATTAAAATGTAGGTGTTAAGCATCAAAATATTCTTAAAATGTATTTATTTAACAAATTTGCAATAGTAAATGGTTAATTTGAGTTTTGTTTATTATACAATTACATTTTACGTCATACTTTCTTCATATAGATAAATATTAACAGATGTAGTTTTATTTTGTAAAAACTCATTACCCTCATACATGTGAATTGTATGTTTTAAATATTCACAAAATAAATTACATTTTGAAAATTTTATTCTACTTATTGTTGTTATTAAAGTAAACCTAAAACTAATATATTGCTGTAAAAATTTTCTTATATATTTTAATTATAAATATAAAGATGCAGCAAAAACAATGTCTCTTTTTATAAGTTTAATTGCTTCACTAAATTTATTTTCTAAATCTGTATTTCCAATATTTTTTGCAGCTTGACATAATTGCCTAAGAACTTCTTCTAAACGACGCATACATCTTATTATCGATCCTGAAATATACGAACGATTATAATATATTATAAGTCTGCTAATAATAACAGCTATTTACACACACAGCTATTTACGCGCGCACGCATGCACAAAATTTTATTAATTATCTATACCTTCAAATATATCCGTCATTTTACATATCTGTAAGAAAGTTGCACCTTTACACCAAGCATATACAACATCCATCAGATATGGTTTAAATCTTTCTACATATATGTCTTCATCTAAATCTAAATTAGCTTCAGTTGAAACTTTAGCTATCCTTCGAGCTAAATCTTGCATTTGCCTAAGTGGTCCACTTAATTCTTCAGTACTTTTAGGCATCTCATTAGATTTATCATCACACACGAAACAACTAATTAAGGCTACCATTTGTGGTATACTTAATGAATTAAATAAACCATTAAAAATCATTTCCGTCATTAGTAATTCGTCAGTTCCATTTAATTCACAAGCAACCCGACCTTTTAATTCTATTACATCAGCTGCTGTACAATAGGCCATTCTTCGAAGTACTCGTTTTCTACATTTTAATTCATCCATTTGGAGTATGGATTTAGCCTGTTTTAGTTCTGTTTTTGCTCGTTTTAGTTGCATACCTAATTCTTCTTTATGTAAAAATTGTTCATATAATGCATTCACATTACAATCCTGTATTACAAAATTTAAGTTAAACGAATTAAATTCAAACTTTCAGTTTAAATGATACTCATTCTTTATAAAAAGATTAAGCTTTATATTCATATTTTGTTTATATTTGAATAAGGAAAAAAAGAAGAAAAAAAAAGGGGGACTTAATCTTACCTTGTGCAAAGGATGAGAGTAAAGTCTTTCTTCTAGAACTTCAATTCTTTTAACAATGTCTTTAAAACTCTGATCCTCAATGTGCATATCAGTTATGGGATTTAATAATGGTGGTCCATCTGGGAACCGTTTTTTCACTTCCTGAATGGTTTTCAGTACACTTTTTCTATTATCACTGGGCCTTAAATCATTCGGATGATATAATCTAAGAGAACTGATTTGAGAAATTAATGTATGTAAAACGGGAACAACTTCCATATCACCTTCCTCTCCATCACGACAAGGTAATGGACATCCTTCAGAAGATTTTTTAGAAACATGGAGTAAAATATCAATAATTAAAACGGACGTTTCCTTTATTGGATTTTTGGAATTTTTCTTTTTAAAATTTACTATAATACCCCAATCAAATGTTTCATTTCCACTTTTTACCTTTTCAAAACATAATTTAATGAAGAAGATAATAATAAGCAAATATGAAATTTAATATATATATATAAATCATTTAATACATATAAATTTAAGTTTAGATATTTTAAAATGACTTCATGTTATTATTAAACATACCTTTATCAATCTACCAGGTTGCAAAAATGGAAGTAAATACTCTGGTTTTGTCAAAAATGATCTAAATTCAGTACTTAATCGATCTAATTGTTCGCGAATATCATGATACGTAGATATCTGATTATACTTTTCTATATTTATTTCATTATATGCAGCTTCTAGCTTTTTTACTTCTGCAAAAATGATACAACACACACGTTAATATTAAATTGAATACCATAATATAATTTACTTCCAATAGAATAAAAACAATGCTTACTGTTGTATAAATTTGGTATACAAGCTTGATTTTGAAATTGATAAAAACTTCTTTCTAACATATATTCTGGATTTATTTCTTCTACTCTAAGAAGATTGAGCACCATATTATATGTTAAATGAAATGCAGAATTTATTGGATCTGGTTTTCCCTGTACAATTTCTTTACAGACAACTGGTCTAACTTGTTCATCAATCATTAAAATAACTATTCCTTTTTCATCCAAGCCTCTCCTACCAGCACGTCCAGACATTTGAATATATTCACCCGATGTAATCCAACGGAAATTTTTGCCATCAAATTTACGTGGCGCTGTAAATAAAACTGTCCTTGCTGGCATATTTAAGCCCATTGCAAAAGTTTCCGTGGCAAATAATGCTTTGATTAATCCTTCACCAAATAAAATTTCCACAGTTTCTTTTAGAATAGGCAAGAGTCCTCCATGATGAATACCAATACCACGTCTTAAAAGAGGAAGTACGTTCTCGACTTGCGGTAATCGTCTGTCTTCTTCACTTAAAACATCCATAGCATTGTTGAAAACTTCATCTACTAATTTTTTTTCTTCCATTGTATTTAAATCTAATTGTGCCATTTGCATTGCATAGATTTCACAATCTTTTTTAGAAAAACTGAAGATAATAACCGGAGCAAAATTTCTCTCCATAATCATCTTTACCATTTTAAAAATATTTGTTTGTCCGTCATTCGTTACTCGAAAACCACCTTTACGACCTTTTGTATCACCTTTAGCAGCATCTCCATGTTGAAGACAAGCCATGGCTCTATTGAAATTTTCCTCTTTGAATTGTCCCGTTTCATCTACAACCTATTATTACAAAACACGTAAATTCTAATACTTTCCGCATTCTACTTTACTTGAGGTAATAATCATTAAATGTTCTACATACCAAATGAATACCATCTCCTCCAACTGGAAATATATAGTGCTGTAACGGTGTTGGTCGATAGTCAGTATAAACAACATGACATGGTTGTTTATGTAAATGAGCAACCCATTCAACAAACTGACGTGCATTAGGTATAGTAGCAGAGAGAAAGACATAATGTACATTATCAGGTAGAAGAATTAGAGTTTCTTCCCACACTACACCTCTTTCTTTGTCACGCATATAATGAATTTCATCAAATATTACCCAACCAACTTCTCGCATAACCTAAAAATAGTCGATATTTGATGTTAAAATTGGTATAGTACATATGTCTTATATGGTAAAGATTATAAATTCTATTAAACCTCAGAACCCCTATAAAGCATATTTCTTAAAATTTCTGTTGTCATAATAAGTACACTAGCTGTTGGATTAATCGTAACATCTCCTGTTACTAGTCCTACATCTTTAAATTCTTCATAAAATTCTCTGTACTTTTGATTACTCAGAGCTTTTATGGGAGTTGTATATATCACTCTTTGTTTGTCTCTTAGAGAGCAGGCTATGGCATACCTATTAAATAAAATTATCTCTTGTAATTATTTTGTTAATTGGTAATACATATAAGAAAAAAAATATATATATACTCTGCAACAACAGTTTTTCCTGCCGACGTATGTGCAGAAACAAGAACAGATTGGTTATTTTCTATACATAGTATTGCCTCCTTTTGAAAAGGGTCCAAAACAAATTTATATTCCTTAGCTGGTTTGATCTGTCTTGTTTCTAATGATATATATTCTTGATCAGGTGGTACTGCTACTTCATGTGTACATGATTCTATTGTTTCTATAGTATGAATTTTAATACGTGATGCCAATTCATCTATACTATATAAATAATATAAATTAATTATAATATAATAAATATTATAATATATAATATTGTAATATATAACTATATAATATTATATAGTTAAAATAAAAATTTCACAATAAATATATATAGAAATTAAAATAAAACATATTATTATCAAAGTATCATAATAAAAAGTTCATTAGATATCAAATAAAGAAACAATTTTTGTAAACAATTCAGCAAAAAAGAAAATGTAAAACAATTAACCTACTTGATATCGTCTAGGAGAGATTCTGTTTTTAATTTTTTCGTCGCTTGTTCTTCATGGTCACTTTCAAGATCACGTTTTGATGTATTAATAGAATCAACTTTCCTGGATAATAATTTTCAAATGAATATCTTTTATAAGTTATATTTTAAATAGATTAGATACAATATATTCTTACTTTATATTTACTTCTTTCACTGATCTAGGTATTATCTCTACGATATCACTTGGCTCTTCAAAAACATCAAATAAATCATCGGTAAATTCCGCCATTGAAGTAATTTCTTTTAAAAGTAAAAAATACAATAAATAAATACAAATATATATCGAAAATCACACGTGTGCAGGATAAACATGAACGTACCAACAAATTTTCGACTTAAAAATCATATAGAAAGTGCTACAAAACCTATAAGATCATAGACTATATCAATACAGAATAGTTCTACAAGAGATAAATTTGCCGCCTCTGGTAACATAGTATCAATGAATGAATTAATGTTAAAGAATGGAACAAACACCAATTAGCAACGAGTACAATCTAGGGATTTGGCATTGTGACCGTTTTATAATATTTTACGCCTATTATGAAAACAGACATAATTCTTGACCGATTTTAATGAACATTTTATTTTTAAATCGTATTAAAAAATAGTATTTTTCTCGAAAAAATAGTTTATTCACGAATATAAAGCTTTTTCAAAAACTCGAAAAAGCGGGATCCTAGATTAAACCTTCGTCTTTAAAATGAGATCTTGTTCATTAAAATCGCTCAAAAATTATGTCTGTTTTCATTGTTGGCGTAAATGCTGCTTTCGATATTTTGAACTAAGAAAAAGTTTTGTACAGTGGCGCCCCTCGAAATCTCTGGCAAAAGAGTAATTCGTATCCCCACTACTGATTTTCATACACGCTTTATATTATTACTATTATTATTACTGTTATTATAATAATAATATATAATATAATAATAACAATAAGTGTGTATACATACACAAATACACACACACATGTGTTCGATAATTATTTTCGACAAAAAATTTTGCTTTTTCGCAAAATTTATGTACTATTATGCGTCCATTATATTTATTATTCTTTATACATCTGTTATGGAACAAATGCATCATCGTGTCTAGCACGGATCACACAAGCGTACGCCTGTCAAAAAAATATATATATATGAGAGATTGAGAGGTTTATAGCAAGTCAAAACCTACCAACACTACTTATTTTAATCTAACGAACCTGATTGTATATACGCATGAGAATGTACACCAACTTATACACCAATATAGCTTATCCACCAATACGCATGGGCTTGTAGTTCGTATTTTGTCCAGACCTGTCGCTGAAGTCACATATGTTTCAAGCGAAAGGTGATGAACGGCTTTAATCATTTGAACTTTCACTTTAAAAGTGTTCCTTACTTCGGTAACTTTTGTGTCAAATAGTATAAGATTTGCTACACCCCATCAGTTTCGATTTTTAGGGTTAGTTTAAAAGTCTAAGAAATATACTGACTTATCGATCGGAAATATAATCCGGTAATTTCCCGAATTATAACTCCACAAAGGCTATTGTATGTTAAAATATTGCGCAGTCTACTAATATTAGTTCGCCATATTGGGTGTGAAGAGTTCGAATAAACGTTAACGTATTGTAGAATATATTATAATTTAAATTGTAACGTATTTATTGTATACTAATTGATATTCGTGATCAATAATGGGTAAAAAAAAAGGTATGTAATTCTTTATAAATTTTATATTTAGTTTTATTTCGCATATGATTTTAAATTCCGTATTAGTATTTCGTAATAAATATACAATATGAATTATTTTTTAGGAAAGAAGCAACCCAAGCAAAGTATAGATTCTCCATCTGCTGGTCCATCTAATCCTTCAGAACAGAGCCAGCAAGAAGAACAATCGTCAGCAAGTAGCGCACATGGGAGAGATCAATCACAGCAATCTGGAAGTGGTGAAGGAACTCAAAATGCACCCAAAAAAAATATATCAAAAAAAGTAATTAAAAGTTGATTTTTCTTTTAGTATTTTAAAATATATTTAATACTGTAGATGATATTATTTATAGTATTTCTGCTATAAATAAATGTATATAAATATTATTTTTCAGAAAGGTCACCGTACATTTACAACATTCCAATTTCCATTATCATCATCATCACAATCATCATTACCATCAGAATCATCAACACCATCAGAACCACCATCGTTATCATTATCGACACAGTCATTTCCATCATTACCATCGTCATCAGAACCACCATTAAAAAAACCACTATCGTTTGCTTCGTTACTATCGTCAAAGTCATCACAACAATCACAACCACCAGTGGAACAATTGCAATCGCCATCACAACAACCACAAACACCGCAAGCATGGCAAAAGCCATTACAACAACCACAGCAAGCATGGCAACAGCCATCAGAACAATCGCAACAAGCATGGCAACAGCCATTACAACAACCACAGCAAGCATGGCAACAGCCATCAGAACAATCGCAACAAGCATGGCAACAGCCATCACAAGAACCACAGCAAAAATTGCAACAGCCATTAGAAGAACCACAACAAAAATCGCAAGAGCCGTCAGAAGAACCACAGCAAAAATGGCCGCAGTTGTCAGAACAACCACAGAAAAAATCGCAACAAAAGTCAAAACGATCACAGAAAAAATCGCAACAAAAGTCACAACCACAGCAAGCATGGCAACAGCCATCAGAACAACCACAACAGCCGTCAGAAGAACCACAGCTAACATCGCAACAGCTGTCAGAAGAACCACAACAGAAATTGCAACTGCCATCAGAAGAACCACAACAAAAATGGCCGCACCTGTCAGAAGAACTACAGCAAAAATCGCAACTGCCGTCGGAAGAACCACAGCAAGAATGGCCGCAGCTGTCAGAACAACCACAGCAAAAATCACAACAGCCATCAGAAGAACCACAACAAAAATCGCAACAGCTGTCAGAAGAACTACAGCAAAAATCGCAACAGTCGTTGGAAGAACCACAGCAAAAATGGCCACAGCTGTCAGAACAACCACAGCAAAAATCGCAACAGCCATCAGAAGAACTAGAGCAAAAATGGCCGCAGTTGTCAGAACAATCACAGAAAAAATCGCAACAAAAGTCAAAACGATCACAGAAAAAATCGCAACAAAAGTCACAACAACCACAGCAAGCATCGCAACAACCGCAGCCATCAGAACAACCGCAACAGCCGTCAGAAGAACCACAGCAGAAATCGCAACAGCTGTCAGAAGAATCACAACAAAAATCGCAACAGCCATCAGAAGAACCACAGCAAAAATGGCCGCAGTTATCAGAACAACCACAACAAGAATCGCAACAGCCATTAGAAGAACCACAGCAAAAATCGCAAAAGCCGTCAGAAGAACCACAGCAAAAATGGTCGCAGCTGTCAAAACGATCACAGAAAAAATCGCAACAAGCATGGCAACAGCCATCAGAACAACCGCGACAAGCATGGCAACAGCCATCAGAACAACCGCGACAAGCATGGCAACAGCCATCAGAACCACCGCGACAAGCATGGCAACAGCCATCAGAACCACCGCGACAAGCATGGCAACAGCCATCAGAACCACCGCGACAAGCATGGCAACAGCCATCAGAACCACCGCGACAAGCATGGCAACAGCCATCAGAACCACCGCGACAAGCATGGCAACAGCCATCAGAACCACCGCGACAAGCATGGCAACAGCCATCAGAACCACCGCGACAAGCATGGCAACAGCCATCAGAACCACCGCGACAAGCATGGCAACAGCCATCAGAACCACCGCGACAAGCATGGCAACAGCCATCAGAACAACAGTCGTTAGAAGAACCACAGCAAAAATGGCCACAGCTGTCAGAACAACTAGAGCAAAAAACGCAACAGCCGTCACAACGATCACAGAAAAAATCGAAACAAAAGTCACAACAGCCGTCACAACAACCATTACAATTATCACCATCACCATCACAAATACCACAACCATCGTCATCATCACAACAATTAGAATTGTTACCACAAAAAGCAGAATCATCATCATTATCAGAAGAATCAGAAGCGCCAATACCATTTTCTGTAGTACATGAAAAGTTAACAAAGTCTGTAGCTGGTCAGTTGGCACTTAGTATACCTACAAGAAAAAATCCTTCCATTAGTGGAACACGTGGTCGACCTATAACAGTTGAAGTCAATGTAATGGCATTGGAATTTAAGAATTTAAAAACAAATGTTACTCAATATGATGTAACAATTACTCCTGATAAGCCCAAATGTTTAATGAGAGTAATTTTTGAAGAATTTAGAAAGAAAAGGTTTCCAAATCGACACCCTGCATATGATGGAAATAAGATTGCTTATAGTGCGAATGATTTACCATTTCCTACATATGTAAGTAAATAAAATTTAAACAAAAATTTATAAAATTAACCATTACATAAAAATTTTGCTTAAACTAGATAAATGATGAAATTATAATTTTTGAAAATGGTCAAGAAAGAATATTTCAAATTGAAATGAAAAAAGCTACTTCTATAGATCTTTCATTTCTAAGAAGTGTGAAACCTGGATTTAATGAGTCATTGGGAACTCAGTCTGGAATACAAGCTCTTGATGTCATTTTGCGCCATGGACCTTTGTCATTTTGTTTTCCGGTAGGTAAAAAAAGTGTTTTCCATCATATTTTGTATTTTGTGATATATTTTATAACTTTTAAAAATTATTTGATATATATTGTTACGAGCCGACTTCGAGGAGTTCAATATGAACTCGGAACAGATAGACACAGAGAGAATTTAACATATAATAACAAGCTTTTGTCTATCTTTGAAGAGAACTCTGGTTAAAAGGATGTGATTTACGAATGTTCCGGATAACTTTTTTAAAAAAACTTGTGAATTTGCTAATTGTATATTAGTTGTTTTTTGTTAAATATTACAGTTCATTTTACGTTTTTACATGAAATTATGAGGGCGTTCGTAACAATATTTAAATTATATATACTTTTCATTTTATTTATGTGAAATCAATTATTAATAATTAATAATTAATTGCTTTATGCTTCTGTTAAAAATAACTTTAAACTTAAAAATTTGAGATTTTTTTGTATGAATTCTAACAAAATGATTTTGATTTCCTCAAATATGAGACATAAATAAAAATATTTAAATAATATTGTGTATAAATGTAATATCGCTTTTTTTTTAATTATTATTATTACTTGTTAAAAATAGATGATTTTTCTTAAAACTTTTGTTGTGTATTTTAAGGTTGGAAGATCAATATTTTGGCAACCAACGGGTAGGTCAGAATCTTTGTCAAATGGTATGGAGTTGTGGATAGGTTCATTCCAATCTGCTATATTAGGATGGAAACCTTTACTTAATGTAGATGGTAATGTATATATTAGTTTAATCTTAAAAAAGATCTTCAAAGTTTTTACATAGATATATGTTTTATCTGTTTATTTAGTTGCACATAAGGGTTTTCCCAAATCTCAAAATGTTATGGATCTAATAAAAGAACTTTGTTTACGTGGAGAAAACAGAGATATTACTTTAAGTGATGTAAATCAGAATCAAGAAAAAATAAAGAAATTTTTAGTTGGATTAAAAGTTCATTATGTAATACCGAACATACCATCGTCCAAGCGAACACAAGTAGTGCGTGGTTTCGCTGAATGTCCAAGAATAAATGTATTTTCACGTGACGATGGAACATCGAGTACTATTGAGAACTATTTCAGAAAAGAAAAAAACTATATAATACGTTATCCTACTTTGCCTTGTTTGTGGATAGGGCCAGAAACTAAAAAGATATATGTACCTCCAGAGGTGCGTTTAACATCTACTATGAAATAGAAATAATATATTTAATACAAAGTGAAAGAATCATTTATTTAAAAATTTTCAGCTCTGTACAATAGCACCTGGACAAACAATTCGAAGGAAAATGGACGAAATACAAACTTCGAAAATGATAAAATTAGCAGCAACATCTAGTGACAGACGAAAAGAAAAGATAATGGAAGGTGTAGGTATTTTATTAGCATACATGTTACGCGTATATACGTATGTATATAATATATATATATAGATTTATTAATTATTTTATAATATAATTATTGTTGCAGTTTCGAGCTTTGAAAATAAATGATCATCCAACTATGAAAAAGGAATTTAATCTTTCTGTAAAATCAGAATTTGAAAGAGTACCGGCTAGAGTATTAGACGCTCCTAAATTGAATTATAATAATAACGATATTGTATCTGTAATGAAGGGTGTTTGGAGGGCGAAGAAATTTCTTAATCCAAGTACTTTACTTGATAAGCAATGGACTATTTTAAATTTAGTTGATAGAAGAATAAAAGACAGAGACATGTACCACTTATGCGATATGCTGCGAGAGGGTGGTAAATATGAATTAACAATTGACATTTATTTAACGATTTAAATAATAGTAATATGATAGATTTGGCAAATATAAGAAACGAAATAAATATTATGATATTGTTTTTTTTATTTCAGCAAGAACAGTTGGTATGTTTATGGGCGATGCTTTAAAACCATTTCAGTATTGTAATAATCATCTACAAGCTTTATTAGCGTGTTTTGATCAATTGAAAAAAAGTGGAGTAAAACTTATTATAGTTATTATATCAGACTATAATGACTCCTATAGTAAGTAATTTAATTTATTAAATTATTCTCTTGCCAGATTTATTAAAAAATATTCCGTAATTGTTCATCATCATTTTCAAAGGTAACGTGAAACAAATTAGCGAGTTACGATTAGGTATGCTTACACAGTGTATTAAATCTGTAACTGTTGAAAGAAAATTGAATCCAGCAACCATAGGAAATATCCTTTTGAAAATAAATTCTAAACTTAATGGCGTAAATCATGAAATTTGTGGTCATGTTAGGTATGGCATTTTCTATTAATAATAAACTTTATATACTTATCGTATATGATATTAGGTTGGTAAGTAATTAGTTAATGTCGGTTTTCAATTTTTATCTTTAGAATCACGTATCTCGATTAGGAATTAACTATACTAATTGAAAACTATATCAATTAATTGAAAGCCTACTTATTAATTAATTGAATCTACACATTTTTGCCAACAAGAAATAAGTTTGTTAATTCCTTCACAAAATCTTTGAAGGTATTTTAATGATTTTCCTTTGCAAAATATGTGCAAAATATGTGAATAGGGAGGAATGTACTCGAATATGGAGTTTCGTAATCCAATTCGTACTATTTTTGTAGGATTTGGTCGAGTGTTGTTTCACTTAATTTATGCGAAACTCGTTTGTTAGCTTTTTTTTTTCTTTTTATTCTAACTATCTAAGATGATCAATAACAGTTGGATAACATACCTATCTCCTTTGCAAGTTCTCGAATAGTTACCCTTGCATTAGCTTCAATCAAAGCTTTCAATTGGATGTTGTCAAGGACAGAAGATCGTCCACAACCACTTTCTTCATTTTGGAGGCTCTTATTAACGTTTCGAAATTTTTGAAACCACCATCGCACTGTGCGTTCATTCATTGTTTCTTTCACAAACACACTTAATATCACAAGTCATTTTTATAGTTTCGCGATTCATTTTAAATTTATACAAAAAACTGATAGAAGTTTGTTTCTTGTTCATTTTGAAATCAATTGTCTGAAGTGAGCACAAATTAATGGTAAAAACAAAAGAATATCTATCTACATGAGTACTTTAAAGAGAATGGAATGAATTATTATTAATATTTCAGAATCAAGTAACAAAGTTTAAAAACTAAAAGCAATATTTATTTCTTAAAAACAAAATCGACATTCACTTCTTACCAACTTAATATATATATATATATATATATATATATATATATATATATATATACTATAGAATATTAAGTTCAAGATTGTGTCTACTACTAATTTTCTCTTTGCAGACCTTCTATTTTATCTCCAGATTGTATTTTGATCGGTGCTGATGTAACCCATCCATCACCAGATTCTAAAAATATACCTTCTATAGCTGCAGTAAATATTATTTCTATAAATTTCTCCAGCGTTTTATTATGAACATTCTATTACATGTAATAAATTTTGTTATAATATAGGTTGCTGCAAGTTGTGACAGAACTGCATTCAGATATAAAATCGAAATTCGACTGCAACAACCAAGACAAGAAATCATTAGTGATTTTGCGGACATTGTTAGAATATTATTAAGATATTATTATAAATGCACGGGAATTCAACCAAAGAAAATTATTATTTATCGGTATATAAGTTAATTGAAATATAATATCAGATTAACATAACGTTTTTCAAAGATTAAACTTTACGAACTTTTCGTAATATTATATTAATAAACATTTTCATTTCTGTTATTCGTATATAGTGATGGCGTAAGTGAAGGACAGCTAACCCAGGTACTGCATCACGAATTAACAGCCCTTAAACATGCATTTCAATCACTTTCTAAGGATGATTCTTATCATCCTTCAGTCACTTTTCTTGTGGTGCAAAAAAGACATCATATACGATTCTTCCCTACGGATAGAAGAAATACAGATGATAGAAACTTTAACGTACAAGCTGGTACCATCGTAGATACACATATAACACATCCTAGTCATATTGATTTTTATCTTGTATCACATGCAAGCATTCAGGTACGCCGTTGAATATAACATGAATTTCAAGTATGATTCTTGTTCCATAAATATTACACATATATTATTTTGTTTCAGGGAACTGCGCGACCTACCAAATACAAATGCGTATTTAATCAATTAGATATGACGGAGGATCAAATCGAAGAACTTACATATTATTTGTGTCATATGTTTGCGCGATGTACAAGATCAATTAGTTATCCAGCACCGACATATTATGCTCATTTAGCAGCATTTCGAGCCAGAGCATTTATACAAAAGTAAGTATTAACATAATGTATAATATAAATTTATTTATGAAAATGTTTAAATGTTTGATTTTTATATTTTTAGTGTACCAATAGAGCTAAGCAAATTGCAAGATGAACAAGTAAAAGTAAAAGTGGTATTAAACGATGATGTTCCGATGTTTTATGTCTAAAAATTATATCAATATATACATGTATGCAGAAGAAAATTTTAATTAATATTTCTTATAATATATTTCAGTATCACAGTTTTTATTTTTGATGTTTTATTCTTTATGAATTTTTGATGTTGTATTCACAAATTAATTAAAACTAAAATGTATTACAAAGTAATAAGGGAAAACGATAAGGGAATAGTTCGTAGATTTTAATATTGACGTGAAAATATACGTATATATATATATATATAAGGAAACTTATATCTTATTAATTGTAATGTATTGCTATAAATTAAACTGACTTGATATAATAAAAATTGAATGTACAACCCATGATATGGGATAATATGGGATTTTATTTCAATGTTAGTAATCTATCAAATTTTTTAAGCTCGTTTAAATGATACTTACATTTCAAATTTCGCGGCATCAGAGCAGATACCTTTCGTATAATTGCAGATTTTGACCGAGTCCTTTATTGGTAGACCACGCCGATGTTACAATTTTTTTGACAACATATATATATATATAAAACTAACGAACGATTCGCTTATATAGCTATATATATTTAATAAACATTTTATATAATTAAAACATTTTTTTATCAAATATTTGTGAAAGTTCATTGTTCCAGCGATAAATTGTTTTGTGTGTGAAAAAAATTACGCACGTAACCTCTTTAACAAAATTAAAAATATAGTGTTAATAAACAAAATTTTGGAGTTATGATTTTTAACAACATAATTTATTAACAACGTTTAAAGGGTAAAAATAATATATTCTATTTAAATATTTTATTTATAATGTAATATTGAGATTAACGACTTCAATTGACATTTTCTTAACTCTAATCAATTAATTACATTCTTTATAATTGCAAAATAAAAATAATTTATATTAGTTCTAATTAGAAAATTATATGTGAAAAGCAGTAAAATTTTTTCAAATAAAGCTTTTGTTATTACTTTATAATATATACTACGCAATAAGAAAATGTCAATATTTTGTGTGTACGTGCGTGCGTGTGTTTGTGTGTGTGTATGTAGGATCTGGATTCTAGGGGAAATCATTACTTCATTCATGGAACTCGTTGATTCAATGGTATTTCAAGGACGAGTAGGGTGACCTGCTAGTCCCTTCCTGTGGGAAAAGGTCTAAACTTGATCATGCATCCCCTTGTTATTTTTACAGGCGAATAGTAACGTAATAGAAATAGTTTCTGCTTTTTTTTATTAATATAAAGAATTCCTTGTTAGTATACTTCCTTAGTTGGACGCAATCTTCATCCTCCATTTAAAGATAGAATTTACGAAAAATTTTGTCCAAATATTATATATTATAATACTTCGAAAATTAAGTGAATCGAGAGAAAATTAAAAAAAAAAAGTCGAATCATTTCTAGGGGAAAAGAAATATAGAGGGAAAGATATGCATTTTTTATTTTCTTCTCATTTACATTATAATATAATTAACCATATTTTATTGTTTATAACGATCAATATTCAATTATGTTAACATACATTTCCATTGTATTCGTATTCTCATATAATGAAAACATATGTGTGTGATATATATATATATATATATGTATGTATGCGTGTAAATATATATCGTATGTTTTCTTCAGAATTGCATAAATCTCTACTGCGACGCAGATCGTCGATATTAACCCTCTTTCAACGTTCCTCTCTTTTGTTTCATTAGCAAATTTACATCGCATTTGACCATGAAGATCTTATTTAAATGCTCGTACTTCGATCTGTTTCACCTACGGTAGATCCTCGATCTCTGTATGTCTATTTCCCTATACTTATTCAGAGGGTCTTCACGTGACCGTAGCTTTCTATTGATTCCTCTCGAGGAGAGGGTGCATGCGCCCTCGTCGATTGTCACTTTCATCCCCCCCCCTCTCTCTTCGTTCACATATTACACACACACACACACACATACACATCTCTCTTTCCCCAACACAAAGAGGGTTGGAGCACGCAAAGGCGCTGACTTCGGTCAGCAGAACGTGCTGGATGTCCAGTAGAAATCCTCGTAGTGGTGGGAGCTCTAAAAGTGAGAAGGGGAAGGAGAATGGAGGGGAAAACGGTGGTTCGTAGCGGAGAAATCCGACAGTGTCACTTCCGTGGCGGTTCGGGACGATACGTATTCTTTTTTCTGCTCTCGTCATAGTTAAACTCGTCATGGTTGTCGTCGCTTTATTCAGGTACAATTAAATCGCATCCTACTTTTCTTTTCTTATCTTTTCTTCTTCTTCTTCTTCTTCTTTTTCTTTTTTTCTTCATTCTCCTTCTTCTTGTTCTTTCCTCCATTTCCTCATCTTTCTCTTTCATATCGATCGTGTCTTTTCGTCTTTACGTGATACATATCAGATATCGAAGAACAGTGAAAGAAATCGAAAGAAAAACTTCGGACTTTTTTGTGACTCCGTCAATAGGCGAGCCCTAGTGATATTTTTTTCCAATTGTGGAGAATTGTCTTGCACCTTTCTCACGATACATCGTTACGACGTGTTCCACGTTCGTGTTTCCAGACAAAAAGTCACCATTTTTTGAAATCTACATTTCTTTCAATGTATATATCCTTTCAAATTAATTTTTCGTTTTAATCTAAACCCATAATTATATCAACGTTTTCCCTCAACTTCTCCGCATCGTACGACAATCCTATTATTCCCTTTTCGTCGTGCCTTCTACGCGGGAAATTATCGATCGTCCATTCTCTCTTCGTTGCCGGTACTACGCGCGATTATGTTTCCACTCGATGCACACCTATAGATCCTCCTCTCACGATCGTTGCATCGGGTCAGTGTTCTTCGATATATCTACTTAGTTACATACTTGTCAATTTTGCAACTACGGATCGAACACACCAACGATTTACTTCGAACGAACATGCGAACGAAATTCTAACCTTATCCCCACCTTCCTTCCTACGACTACCCCCGTTGTTGCCTAGATTTCATTTGATAAATCAAATGTGTGCGTCTGCATGTGTGTGTATACATATATATCTATATAATGTATCCAAGGAAAGGTACGTTCATCCATTTAAATATTTTTCTCAAAAAAGCATGAATTTGCTTAGATGAAACGTGTATCTTGTCTTCTCTCTCTCTCTCTCTCTCTCTCTCTCTCTGTCTCTCTCTCTCTGTCCCTCTCCCTCTCCTTCTTTCTTTCTCTTCCTCTCCCTCTCTGTCAAATACTTCTTTTTTTCATTTTACATATGGATACCACGAGGTTTCAAACTGGTAGAAAGTGCATTTTTCTTTTGATATACAAAAAGTCGTCATAGTCGCCACCGTCGATCATTGTTGACGTTCGACGAATTCCTCTACAATTTGCTCTGCATCCCCGAGAAACTTCTCGAACAGCTTGCAACGTGCGCGCTTGTTGCTAGGTGGCAGCGACGACTGTTCGAGAGAGGGTTGATATCGTCAGACTCCAAATGTTCACCCCCTCTTAGACATCCGTTTTCTCTCATCTAAATTACTGAAATATCTATTTCTATCTTCAAACGTTGTATGTTTACGTTTTAAAAACGTTCAACGTTTTACGAAGTCAGCTTTTGATCTATGAAACTCGTTCGTTGAAATACTTATTATTTTTTGCTACAATCATTTCGTCTTCTTCTTCTTTTTCTTCTCTCTCTTCTCTTTCAAACATAATTAAAACCAAAATTTTTCTTTGTAGGAAACAGAAAAACAGAATATATATATTTTTCCACGCATTGTCCTAATCCTAATAAGCATGGGTTGACGCACGTAAACTCTATCCGAGGCTAACGATCGAACTTTTCCCAAAATAACATTGAATGCAACGCGGAGGATCTATTTTGAGATGTTATACGTAGGAAGCGCATCGCTGTTATCCTCGTATAGTTGCCGTGATTTCCAAATTTAACACTTAGAGACACACGCACGTACGCATACAAACAAAGGTGCGAGAGGTTCATAGTCAAAGAATAAATATGAATATACGATCAGTCGTTTAAGAAAAATTTACATAGGAATGTGCGCATATTCGAGAACTCTATTTATGACTACAATAAAGCGATAACGAATAAATGAGATTTATGTAACTCAAGAATGCTTCTTTCGAACGAAACAATATTATGCCATAGTCGGTGCACGTTGACAGAGTTTAAAGAGGTATATATAGAGGGTAGAGTTTCAATATAGTGTTTACAAAATGTACAAGGTAATAATGGGTACGCTTGGATTATCTTTTATCAGACAAAACGTTTTTCTAACGTTATATTATGTAAATATTTCATTGTCGGTAATGTTACATTGATAGAAATCGTGGACAGAAAGCACACGATAGTTTAAAAAGATTTAACAAATATTAAGTTCTAGGTTAGAAAAACATAGATATGATAAATACATATGTAATATCGATCGACGATCGAATCCTCATCTCGTATACGACGATGAAAATTAATTCTTGTAAATCTTGTTCTCTTTCAGGGTGGAAGCGTAGTAAAGGTTCAAGAAAGAGGCTGGACCATGTCAGGGCGAGGGGCGGAGTGGTGACCTAAAACTCATCCTCTGCGCCGCCGACCCTCGATGCTTACGCTACGGCTGGTGTCGACTCATTTCTTGAAGCAGCCATAGGCAGTGCCCTTCGCCTAAGAGAAAGGGCTCTAAATGCGATGTGCCGTGATAGGGACATGAACTCAGAGCTAATCGAGTCATACGAACTCTTGTTACCGTCTTGCTTATCTTCGTTGATGTCGAAATAAAAAGAAAAATTTTTTAAAAATTTGAAAAACCAACGAAAACGAAAATTTCCCCCTCAAAAAAAAGAAAAGAAAATACGAAAAAAAGAAAGACGCTTGATTGTTACGTACGCGTCGAGGATAAAACCAAAATTCCTCGGACCGAAAGAATTTTTTTCCGAAAATACAACAGTATTTTACGGTTCTCCTAAATTCTTCCAATCACGCGAGCATCGTTCTTTAATCTAATCGTTTTTTCATCTTATATACTTATGTACTTTGTTAAAGACGAATCAATTTTTCTTACGTCAAAACGGAACGTCTAGTGAGTAAACGACTAAACCAAAAGAAGAGAAGACGGCTTTCGACCAACTATCATATTGAATACGGCATATTCCAAGCTGTGGAGAATCGCAAGAGATTGTATTGTAAGATCTTTTCTCATTGATTCACTTTTATATTTTTGCCATATTTAATCTTTGTGTACGTTTATTGAAAATAACACCTATTGAAATACATTCTTTTGATTCTATTAGTGCGGCAGTGGGTCGCGGTGTAGAAGTGGGATGAGACGTCCTCAGCAAGAACAACAACATCACCACCATCATCACCACCACCACCACCACCATCATCACCACAATCAGCATCAGCATCACCAATCTCATTATGGATCGGCAAGTCCAACGCGTTCGCGACAGTCTCACGACAAGGTGAAACGTCTCTTTTACTCTTTCTCTCTCTTTATTCCTCATTATTCCTTATTATTTGTTAATTATTCGATCGTGAGGAGGAAGCTATAGTGGAAAAAAGACAGAAAAGAGAAAAAGAAAAGAAAAAACAGAGAGAAGATAGGAATGCGAAGCGTGTCGAGGTCGCGTAAACTTTTTTTCTTACTCATTAGCGTTTCATTATTCGGGGATAAACCCGAACCCCTGTTAAAACTTTTGGGGTATAGTCGAGATGATGGATAGCAAGTTCGAGATGCACTGATCCGATGGATTTTTGAATGTAGGAACTTTGAAATGTCATATGCGAATAGTGACGTTGCGCATCCATCGTCGATCGTTGACCGTACACTACGTCGGACGAGAATTTAACCAAGCTGGTCGTCTCTCAGGACGAGTCCCGCCTCGCCAGAGTGAAGCGAGTCCTCGCAGGGTCGTTCCTTGGCCGAGGCAGAGGGTCCACGAGAGTGTTCGGTGCTCGGCTCGACTTGATAGAGTCTTATCAGGAAACGGGTGTACCCTACGTGGTCCATCGGCTCTGCAGCTATATCGAGGCTCACGGTTTCCAAAGTGCTGCGGTATTTCGTCTATCGGGTGGTAGTCCCAGACTCGCTGAAAGATTGAGGACTACCTTCGAGAGAAGAGGCGACGCCGATTTGGAATCTGCAGCTTGTCCATCCACAGCGGCCACCCTTCTTCGACAGTACCTGAAAGAATTGCCGCAACCCGTTGTACCGTCCACTTTGGTCGCAAGCTTGTTGAACCTTCACAACAGTTAGTATCGTCGTTACTTCTTCGAACGTTTTAAATGATTCTTCTAAGACTTCCCTCTAATTGGATCTTTTTATCCGTACGCTTTTATCTCTGCTTTTACAGATGATTACTCAAATAATCACGAATCCTGGATTAAATCGACGAAGGAACTCCTATCAACCCTCCCGTCCTCTCATTATCGCTTACTTGGTTACTTGGCGATTTATTTAAGCAGATACGAAGCAAGACACGGACGAAGCGCTGGCGTGTGCGGTGTATTCGCTCCTGTTATTTTACCTCACGTCCCACCTGCGACCACACTTCTACGAGACATCCTTGCCGAAGCACACGTACTCTTTCCTGATTGGTAAGTTTCTGCAAATTTATCTTTCTGTGGGGTCTGCTTGAAAACGTATAGGTTGTCGATACAAGCTTCACCATTTTATCTGCAAATATTTTCTTTACGTAATTCCATCTCTATTTCTTTCCGAAACACAAGGAAATATAATGGAAGACTGAAACATAATAGAATATCGATCGATCGTTTAATATATATTACAGATTGCTTAAAATAAATTTAAAAATGAGACGTTCGAGGAAAATCAATTGTTTTGGGGTTAAAAGTAGAATATTTTTTTTAATACAACGCGTAGGCGGAAGTGAGATGTCAATAGAAAATACATTTTAACCTTCCGTGATTCGATCCAATCTTTTACTTTTAACTTTTAAACGATTTGCCACAATGTCCGAGAAAACGTGACCGTTACATCAAATCGATCCTTGTCCTTGTTGAAACCGTTTAGCATTCGTTCAAGTATAATATTCGAGGGTATTAACGTGTTTCCTTTTACTCTTTGCTCGTTTATGTTCGCATGGATGATTGCCGGTTCGGTCCATTGACGCGTGACTCCTTCGATTTTTGCTTCTTACGTGATTGTCATATCGATCGCTTGAACATGCGAATCGATATTATTAGTTGATCGAAATTTATTTATACGAAAGATCTATCGTTAATAGATAATTATAATCTCTATTCGATTCTATCGTTCACGCACGTTTCATTTTTTATCAAATATAACGATTTAATAGAGTGAACATATCCGAGAATATTCATTTCTTGATACAGTGAAAGTTATCTGAATAATTTTTCTTTAACAAGACGAGTGAAAGATAAGAAATAAATCGTATGAGGTTAAACCAACTCTTTAATAAGAGTTATTATAATAAGGTACGTTGTATGATAAAAACGTCGAATGATATCGATAAAATACTTACGTTCTAACGATGTATACCAAAATCGATCGTTACGACTATTTTGTATGGAATGCGTTGGGAATAATGCCGAGAGAGTAGTTCTATTTCCTGTTCTCTAATGCATAATAATACAAGTCTAACGTAATAGCATGAATTTTGGCTTGCGCAGATCGTGTCTTTACACGTGAATCATCGCATATATCTTATCGTGCTCGATCACGATGGCTTTCGTGATTGAGTTTTGCTTTCGTCTGCTTTTCGTTTTCCTGCGTCGCTCGGTCAACGTATTAGATTACCAATTGGATGGTAACTTCAAGTGCTAACGAGTTCGACCGAGTCTACGAATATTATTATCATTCTATTGCAAAACACTCACTCGCACACGCATGCATGTATGCATGCGTGCGTGCGCGCGCACACACACACAAACACACATACACAAAGTAATACGCGATTGTAGTAGATATACAATACGAATTATAGTGTAACTATAACGTTACTCGTAGAATCGATTCTTTAGAGACTCTGTCACCTCGTTTCCACCACTGGCACGGCGCCTTCGCTACTCGTGTTTCTTATCCGTATGAGGTCGATGAAACCAACAACAGCATCGTGAACGCTCTTTTCGATCGATCCGCGAATACCAAAGGAAAGAAATCTTGTGAGACACGAACTAGTGAATGGCATCGCAAGTATGTGACGATATTATTCGAATTCTCTTCTATAGCCAAAAAATTAGAATACAGATCTATTACTTTATTTCCTAGTCCAGTAAAAATGTTGTTGCTTGGTAGACATTTTCTGCGTCCTCTATACGAGTATTTCGCAAAAGAAATGATGACATTGAAAAAGTCATTGCAAAGTTGTGTTTTTCTTCTTTTTTCTTTTTTTCATTTTTCTTTTTCCATTTTTCTTTTCGTTTTTTCATCGGTCGAAGGCTTTATAAGGTCGCGCTGTATTGGTCGACCATGATTTCATGGTCGAAACGATTTGACCGGTAGATACGATTACGTTGTCGTTGCCCGATTCATTATGATTTTCCGCGCGAACTTCGATACATATATATTATGCATCACATGATCTCTCTGATTCCTGATACCTTCTTAAGGCTCTCTGGTAGTAGACAGTAATAGAATCGATTACGTTTCGTCTGCATTTATCATGCGAAACGAAGTCGTAATGGAAAATTGCGAAACTATTTTCTCTACCTCCCTCTCTCTTGTAGCTTTAAAATGAATTTTCTGAATACAACTGGGAATATAAAGATAGAAAGAGAGAAGTCTCGTTAGATTGATTCGTGACGCATTAGAGAAGAAACAGACACACACGTACACACACATCGAACCAAATTACGAAACGGTGATGACAATTGAATTTTATCGTTTGGGAATCAAAGTCATGTGATCGTTATTACGAGCTAATAATAATTCTAATAATCAGTAATCACCGTGTCAAGAGATTAGTCATCCTCGAGGATATGATAGAAATTGAAGAAAAATAATATCTCTGTGATATGTAACTTTAATATACTTGTGACGTTAAAAGCTCAAGGTTTGGGAAACCTTTAAATTTAGAGAAAGGTCGATATACATTAACACTCGAGGCTAGAAATCGTAAATTTGATTAGTTGAGCGATTTAATATCTCTGTTAAAACCTTTTTCGGTTAAAACCTTTCAAACTGTACAAATCATTTATATAATACACATATATATTACGATTTTTTATTATCTCCATTTGATTATCTTACGTTTTTTACGGAAAGTAAAATCCTTGACTTTTAAGACTTCGGTCGAGTTATTTTGCGGAGGACGATCGGGAAGGTAACGTCGCGTAAGATATTTTTGTGAAAATTATTTTGACTTTGCAAGAGAAACTGCGCAGTTCCTTGGTTTAGCACCGAGACGAGAGGGAAAGAGAGAGCGAAAGCGAATGAGACAGACAGGCGAAGAGAGAGAGAGAGAGAGAGGGAATTTCGTAGGCCGTTAATACAAATCTGGCAAAAGACCAGGACGCTGTATTCTTTTTCGAGCCTTCCTTGCTTTTTTAGGGTACTCAAATTCGAAGTTTCACTAAAGTTTTTCTTTTCGTAAAATATTATCAATGGTTATTGACTATAAAAGTGTATCGTGTATTCCATCGATAGTTCTGATTCCTCGACTTTGACCTCTTGATTTAATTTGATGACTGTGCATTCGATTATGCAATATCGATCGTGTTTTGTAACGTTACGACGCGGCGCGGCATGGCATGGCGCCGAGAACAAAACGATACAGTCAAATTCTCCAGGGAGTCCATAGAAAAATACTACAGTATGAATCACAATGCATTATTTGTCATTGCATTAAAACTACAAGCTAAATATTCGTTATCTTTCATCGATAAGCTTCTCAGAACATTCTCTTTTTCACGTCCGAGGTTAAACGCGCATGAATCACAATGGTACACACGCGTGCTCTCGACGACCTTGAAGTCCATTCGGCAAAATATCTCTCTGCTCTCGTTCACCCTGAAGCGACGTTTCTTGATAAAAAAAAAGAGAGAGAGAGAGAGAGAGAGAAACAGAGAAAAAAATAACTATCTCCATATCTCTTATTATACCGCCCGTCGGAAAATTCCGATCCGTACGATGAGAAGAAAAAAGAAAAAAAAAAGAAAACAAGAGATAAAAGAAGTATTCTTTAAAATTATCGTATTATTTTTTCTTTCTTTCTTTTATCTCCTAAGTATTCTCATAATCTTTATCTTTTTTGGGCTGAATCATTTCTAAAGAGACAATATGAATCATTGCAGCATAGGCTGCATGCATGCATCATTTTGTTTACTGGGCGTCGTCGTCTTCCCCTTGCAAGGCACTGATCCAGAGATGACGCAACGTTTCCTAATAGGCTTCGCTGATCTTTAACAGACCTAAGCGCCAATACCAGGAAACGCTTCGGATGTGTTCGTGCCGTATACATATTCCTCATGTTCGTAAGAGGATCCATTTGGAAAAAGCCGGTTTGCGTGAGACGCGTGTCTGGTAACGAAAATAGGCTCCACGAGTTGTTACCTGGACCATACGTCGTATGATTTCCTAGTGGAAAGTACCACGATATGTTAGGTATTTTTTACTTCACCAAAAAAAGGCTTGGCTCGTTTACGTTTCTCTCTCTCTCTCTCTCTCTCTCTCTCTCTCTCTCTCTCCCTCTCTCTTTCTCTGTCTTTCTCTTTTTTTTCCTCTCTTGACATATTGAAAAAAGATGATCGATGTACATGCTTCCGTTCTTTTCCAAACGCCATCGGAATTTCGATTTCCTCTCTCATTTTCTCCAAGTAACCGTACTACTTGCGTTTCAAAGTGTGCACGTGATGCGCACACTAATTCCGTTGCGCTCTTATAATAATGTGACAGCCGATAGAATAACTCGCGCGAACGATTCGTATTACACGTACGGTGTCGATTCCTAACCAGTAACACGCTTACTATCGACTATAACTCAAGTAGCTGCTCTAGTAGTAGTTCGATAACGTTTCTCATTTCTTTTCGATTCGTTTTCAATTAAAAATTTTTAATTACGGATTCAAGGTAAATTCCAATAATTTCAATAAAGCGTGCTTACGAAAATGTTTACATATCCTCTCGGTCATGTCGAATAAATTCGATAAAGAAAAATAGCTACGAAACATTTACCATCGAGAATTTCTCTGAGCTAGTACGTGTCTGTCTCTCTGTGGTACGCATTCAATCGTCTACGATTTAATGATGATGGGATGTTAAATGTATGTGGAAGACGAACCAAAAATAGAGCGATTGACGTCAAAGCTCTTGCCAAATGGGCGCGATCGTGAAACAGAGAAACGTAATCGAGTTTTTGAACGCTTTTTGGATTATATTATGTGTGTGTGCGAGTGTGTTTGTGTCCGCGTATATAAATATTTGTATACGTAAGATATGCTCTAAGATCTATATTAAATTCGATTATGTGAGTGCACAATTGCAAATAGTGTGGCATAACGTGTCACTTAATAATTAAGAAACTATTCACGTGTAAATTCATTGACGCAGACATTTTACTTATCCGATAATTGGTCTCACGTTAATTACGCGGAACACATGTACATGTGGATCGCATGAATATAGAAGATTGACCATGGTCATGGGTTCTTTCCATCGTAAAAATGATTACTCGGAGGACTCGTATCGATTTAACGAACGTTCGAGAATATAATCGAGGCACGTTTCTTCCCTTCTGACGGATGATAACACAAAAGTTTTACAGGAAGGATATGAGATTCTCGATCACAGAACTATTATATTCTTCGATAGGAACATAGTACACCTATATAACGTTGGAACTTGCATTCTTTCGGTGGTGAAGTTCGTGACGATATAAGAGCGAACTTCGAACCGGTTTCTTAGTTGTTTGTGTTTCTCTCGGTGTGGCATAGGAAAGAGGCACGCATGCGCGGCTTGTGTCAACTGATACACAAACAAGTAACAGATTTTTTTCTCTTCGTAATATACTATAACCCTTCGTAACTTTGTAAGGATCATCTAGCGCCAAGGTTACAAAATTCGTTTTCTTCGAAAATTCGCTGGCAAGATCATGAACGAACAGAATTGGTTTGTCAGGTAAAACGAGCTTTTTCAAGTATTTTCATACGTCTATATAACTATCTTTCGAAAAGTTATTTAAATATAAGAAAAAGATCAAAGACGACAAAAGGGAAAATACGATAAATGATAGATGCACTTTGAAGAAACGCAACCTTAGTCTCTTCTTTCTTTCTCTTTCTCTCTCTTTCGCTCACTCTTTCCTTTTTGTATTCACAACGCAATATACATGTTTAACGTATTCGTTGGAGAAAGAAGAAATAGAAGAAATAGAAAAAGAAGGGGGAGAAAAAGAAGAAGAAGAAGAAGAAGAACGTTGACAATGTCGAAAGTACGTGCGGGTAAAATGTGCGAACGTCGCGGAGAACGACACGTAGTCCCTTTCTGGCATTTGCCTTTTTGACGCGAGTTCGCGGCCGATGTTTGCAAAGAAAAGAGAGAAAGACACAGAGAAAGAGAGAAAGAGAGAGAGAGAGAGAGACAAAAAGAGAAAGGACACTCATGTGCAGAGTAGATACGTCCCTCTATCACGTGCAGGCAGCTCCTACACACGCGCATGATTACTACTATGCCTTGTGTACGTATATAGAAAGAGACATGTATTACTTTTAACACGTACACGCGCGCAACTATCGAGGCTCGCAAGCGCGAACGGATATAGAGAGCGGCTCGACCGGCAACCGGCGCAGTCCGTTTTATGCCTTTTCGACGAGAGTTCGAGCGTTCGGTAGTAGTGTTCGGTAAAACATTTTAGTGGTTTCAAACTTTGTGGACAAGAAAGAGTTAAGCTAGTGAACATTAGTGCGCGCGCGCGCGCACGCACACGTACACAAATAAATACGAACGTACGAACGAGTCAAAGAATTTCCGTTCGAAAAATTGTGCAAAACAGATCGATATTATCAAGCAAAGTCGAGATTTATATATTTCAATTTTACGTTAAAGTGAATTTTACTAGATTACGCGTATATATCTCTTCCTATATATATATATATATCTTCCTCTCTATGTTTGCTTATACGTCGCTAAGAGATTAAGTTGAAATTAAGTCGTTCGTAAGTACCGTGCTCGCGTCGTATTACATACTTCTTGTCTTTCTCTTTCTCTTTCTGTCTTTCTTTTTCTCTTTCTCCTTCCCTCTTTCTCCCTCTCTCTCTCTCTCTCTCTCTCTCTCTCTCTCTCTCTCTCTCTCCCTTCCCTCTCTCTCTCTCTCATTTCCCCATTTTCATATACTACGTATAAGTGTATAACCGTACGTAAAGGGCGATCATAAATGTTTCATCGAATTGCCGAGAGACTCGTCGTCTTCACGCCGGTACTCCGCCATTGGAAAAGAAAGTTGGTCTTCGTGATTACATGAGTGTCCGCTACGGAAGCAAGGGATTCGCGAACCGTGAGTTGCACATTTCCAGTATAAAAGCCATTGAGAACCGAAAGCCGGCTTCTCGCAAAAACTGTGTCTTCTTTTTCTTTTCTTTTTTCTTCTTCCTCATTCTGATTATCTTTATGATCATATCTCTTTATTATCATATCTCTTCCTCGAAAAAGGAAAGGAAAAGAGAAAGAAAGAAAGAAAGAACAAAAGAAAAATCTTGTCTCTAGTTCTCTTCCCTCTCCTTTTCTTCTTTTTTTCGATTCTATTGTCTATAAAAAAAAATATATATCCTTCTTCTTCGACGTAATAACAACGTTCGCGTATCATTATTCCCTTTTGAAGCTTCCATGTTGGAGTTCTTTGGTAAGGACGAAAGGATATTTATAGGATCTTCGAGTGAACCCTTTCGTCTCACGCGAGATTTTACACGAAAGTTCGTGTTGGTTTGAGAAAGAAAAAGAATTATGAAAACAAAATAATTATAGAAATATGTTCACATGAAATATGGTTCACGTGAAGGAAAGAGAAAGAGAGAGAGAGAGAAACACCACAGGGTAAGGCACTGTATATTTGATTATCCGATGAGAGAAGAAATTATTTCTACGAGAATTGTGTCTTAGAAAAGATCATTGGAATTCGATGGAAAGCGACCGAGACCGATCGATGATGGTTTTCTCTCTATACACCGTGACTGATCATCGTTGTTGTCATTTACTACTGTCGTTTATGCATTTAATTTTTTCTTCTATTTTACATTGAATCCTCCCTTTTTAACACAATCGTTGTTCTTGTTCTATATCGTAGAATAATTTTCTTTTTTTCATATTTCAAATTTGTCTCTTCTTCTTCGTCGATCCGATCCATTTTCTACCTGCACAAAAAAATTCAATAATATAAATCAAAATGAATGAAATGTTCTAACAATGAAATAAAATGAATTTGCATATTTTTGTCCTTAGTCGATTAAACTGTCGAAAAGTTCTTGAAAAGTCTTAATATATAATCGATTGTATCATTTTAATATGTTTATAACGATAAATTGAATTTTCTTCGGTTCGATAGTCTCGCGAAGCATCGTGACATCATTTCAATGGTTTTTTTTTCTTTTTATTATTATTATTATTATTATTATTATTATTATTATTATTATTATTATTATTATTGTTATTGTTATTATTATTATTACTGTTATTGTAGTTGATATTGTTGTTATTATTATTATTATTATTATTATTATTATTATTATTATTATTATTATTATTAATCGATATTAACTCACACACAGTAGGATCGTGGTACAAGATGGTAGCGTATAAGCACGTTCTCGTTTATCAGGATTAATTGAATTATCACAGTTGCCTGGCCGCGCCGACTTGTTAGATCAATGAGCGTGATAGATTCATCGGTTCCTTCGTGAATAAATTTTGCGCTTAGCGAATCGCGCTTTTCATCTTTAATCACCTCTTTCCTTGTTAATCCAAGAACCTAGATCCTTGTCCTCTCTATATATTTTTTTCTTTTTCTCTTTTCTTTTTATACATAATCTATTATACTATTATTCATTAAGCAAAAAAAGTGTAGTGCAGTTATCTTAAAAAAAATCTCTCTCTCTCTCTTCCTCTCTCTCTCTTTCTTTTTCTAAGATAATATAATAATAATTTAACCTTTATAAAAAAGGTTGTATTGAATAGTTTTTCTTTCAAAGTTTATATGACTTTTCTACGCATTTTCTTATTCAATGGATATATATGTGCAACGTTAACAAATTAAAAAACAGATAAAAACGATAAAAAAAAATAGAACTGTGTCAATACTGTTATTCTTATTTCCGCATGATTATGGTACAAACGACAAAGTATTATCAGCGGTCGAATGACTCACAGCAAGAGCATTTACTACTCTTGCATTTCATTCACTACACCTCCACGTTTAAACGCAAAATCCGGTAGAATCATCCTTTAAGAAAAGAAAAATTTTTACTTTAAATTTCTCTTTTAAAAAAAGAGAATTATTTTAGATATCAATTATGTATACAAAGATATTCATTTTGAAACGTGATTACTTTCGCATATATGTATGTAAGAAGTTAAATTACAAAATAGCAACAAATATGCGATAACTCAACAATTATACATGCATATATATATATATACCACACACAATGTGTACGATATATATACGTATGACTCGACGATTTAGATAATGCATGTATATGTATATATATATATACACACACACGATGTACACACACATAAATCTAAATAAGCCATCAAAAATGCAATGACGATGTTACAAAATTACGGGTTATTATAACTGTACTTGGATAATTCTTGTCTTGGTCAAAATATGACTCTTTTTATTTTGTTGTTGTTAAGTAACACAATAAAAAAAATAAACGCTGATACGAAATATTTGATGAGTTTAAAACATATATATAAAAAATGAATTTTTTTAGTGAAAGGACTAATTTGTTAATATTATTTTTCTGTGTTACAGCATTCGTGAGAACACAGTAAACGGTATACTTCCGACAGAAGATTGCACAATTTGCAAAGATACGAAAGACGAGCGTAAGGAATCCGAGGGTACATCGTTGCTTTGCGCATTGAAACCGCGTAAACGTAAGGAACGTCGAGAATCCTGTTGTCAAGAACGGAAATTGATAAGGTATGCATTCGATTCGGAGTGACGAAATAGTTTATACTTTTGAAGTATAGATATTCAAAAATATGCATTATTCTTCTTCGAAACTAGGCATTTATAATATTTATGTATATCCTCTTCTTTCTATTCAATGCTAAACCGGTTACGTTCAAGTTGATGTAACTTCGATGTTATGTATTTTCAGAAGTAGTAGCGAAGAACGTGTTCTTGATACTTCTAACGATACAGCGGATACGATAAGACGCGTTAGTAGTCACGAAGATTTCAATAGCGAACAACATTTGCACATATTGTCTCAACTTGGACAAGACATGGGTCATGGAGTGGTAAGATTAATAAATAAATTAAACAGATAACGCACAAAATAATAATGAAAAAAACTTACTTATAAGGATAATAAATTTGTCATATGTATTATCGATGATGTATGTGTATGTATACATGTTGTATATGTCTCTTTAGAGATGCGGGGGTCTGCCTCTGCACGAAAGAACAAATGTATCGCCTGTGTCTAAAAAACCATCCCCGGTACCATCGCCGTGTGAAGCAGTGTTGGCAACTGAAAGATTTGAATGCGATGCAGAACGTTTGAGGAACAGTGAACGATTTAGCAGAAGTATTACTCCCAGAGGAAGAAGACAGGCTCGCAGAAGAAGAATTCACAGAGTACCGGATAGTGATCAAAGCTCAAGCAAGGTATATTTGCTAAACAGTCTTCTATTTCATATATACCATAAGTATTATCCAATTATTTAATATTCCTCTACAAGAACATTATTTAATTTGACAGGAAAATGAAGAACACGAGAATATTTATACCGTATCTCCAAGTCCAAATGATCATAATGGATCACCAGCACAAAGTTTTCTTGAAATGTTAAGCAGTGGACCTAGTAGATCTCCGTCACCAGCTCGACCGCCAACAGTTGATCATGAAGATGGAAATAATCCCAGTCTGACAAATTGGGGTTTTCAACATCGGCAAGGCAACGTACGTAGTTCTAGAAAACATATGATATTGGATATATAATAATGTCATTGTCGTTTAATGATTTAACATAAGTCTATATTTATATATATATATATATATATATATATATATATATATGTATGTATGTATGTATATGTATATATTTACATCATAGGAAGAAGTTTCTGATGCCAGAGTAGAAGCGATGCTGTCACCTAGAAATTCTCTATTGGTGCCGAGAAGATTCTATTCGGAAAATGATACACAACAAAGTGCACCAAATATTTCAGAGATAGGCCTGAAAAATTTAACGAAACATATAAATGGTTTGAAGAAAAAAATTAAAAAATACGAAGACGAATTTGAAGAGAATTTTGGTTATCGTCCAAGTCATTCGGACAAAATGAGTAACCGCGATATTAAAAGATTATGTACAGAATTAAATAAACTAAGGAAAGAACATAAGATGTTAAAAGAGGATCCCATCGGTGCGCTGATAGCTAACGCTAATAATAAATTAAATACTGTCGGCAGTCCAACTAATAATAATAACAGTCAAGAAAAATCAAGAACTACGTCGATGGAAGAAATGGTGAAAGAAGTCGAAAAGAAACTTAGCGAAAAACGACTGAAATACAATCGACCAGATAATATGGAAGAATTGACGTATGAACAATTATTTGATGAAAAAACAGCGGTACAAAAGGCATTGCTTCATATTGAAAATACTTTTGGTAGGCCAGTTTCCAAAGATGACAGATGTATCGTGCGACCATTATATGATAGATACAGGACTTTGAAGAGATTGCTTATTAGAGCAGGCGCGGTAAGCTCTAATTATTAACATATATATATATATATATATATATATATATATATATATATATACACATATATAGAGTTAAACTTTAATAACGTTTTTATATATCATTATATTCTTTCATTTATTTTACAGAGTAAGAATAAAGATAGTATTTCGGAGCTAGCTACCATATTAGAACACGAAGCAATGGATTTTACTTCATCTACTTTGCCTACCAATTCCACGGATGCAGAAAGAAGAGCCAGTGAACCAGATATGTCTCATAGAGGCATATTAGATTGTATTGATACAGTAGACCAACTTCCAACTGATAGCGATAGTCAACACAGCAGTAGCGAAGGGAGTCGTAGCGCTGGAGAAAGTCTTCATGCAATGCCACAGTAATATTCCATATTTTTATATAATAGTAATAAATTGATCTGTGTAACAATATTTATATGATAGTAATAAATTTTTTTTGTTGAATTCTCAGAGAAGAATTATTGGTTCAACAAAGGATCACTAGAGAAGAAAAAAAGCGTCTTCGTAGAGCTTTGAAGGAATTAGAGGCACAATTTGAAGCTCGTGCAGGACGTCGTATGCAAAGAGAAGATCGTGGCCCACAAGTCACGACTGTTTATGAATCTTACAAACAAGCAAAGGCAAGACTTAGACTGATCGATGCTCTTTTGGCAAAGAATGCTTGATTCGATAATAAATTTTAAAATCAGACAGATATGGTATGTAACAATCGAAGCACGTAAAATGACAGACGAATTACTTGCTGTATTTGATAACAGAATTCAATTGATAATATCGATACCTAAATAAGATTGAAATTGAAGGCCTGCAAAAGATTATTAGAAAAAGCATCCCATTAAACCAACAGAATAGCATGTATGTATGTCTAAATATATACAAATCAAAATGCTTTTATGAGAAAATAAAGATAAAGGAATACATCTTATAAAACTAGGGAGTCCTATTAACTTTCACAAGTCTGTGCGTTCTAATAAATATTTTTAAGTACCTCTTTGTTTTTGCTCTCTTGTAGGCTTATAATTATCAGTCAAATTTGTTAAGTCACTGTTTCCTTTATAAGGTTATTCTTTATTTTGTAGTATTGTAATACAAATTATTGATTCGTTTTCTGGATAATACTTTTGTCTGAGAATCCCCAAGAGAATATGTTCTGTAATAGTATATATATAAAATAAATATATTGTCAACAGATAAAAAAAAAAGAAAGTAAGAACAAAGATGGTGAATAAATTTTTTGGATATAATTGTATCAGTGGCCTATGTAAAGTTTTTATGAAATGTGTGTCTATAGTAAATATCATTTATCATTATATGAGTTTTTAAAAGAATCACCAGTGATAGTATTTTCTTTTACTTCATATAAAAGTTAGATGTTTGTACTTTCACTATCATGATAATATTATTAATACATACATACTTTTTATCATAATCTATTTATTTGTATTTAAGCTTTAGGTACTATTTTGGGAATGCAAGAATAATATAAGGAAAAGGCAATGCCTACAATATTGTTATACACATGCTGATGATATGCTATAAAAAATAACCACTGTTTGATTACAGGGTTTGATGCACAAGTAATCACAAGTTAATATGTATATTGACTATTAATTGATTATCAATTGAAAAGAATTACGTTTTGAGAAAAATATGAAATATTTCATTAATTATTATTTAACATATAAACTTTGTATAAAAGTAGTTAAAAACATTTATTTTTATTAAAAAGTAATCATTTCAATGCATTTTTTAAATACGTAGATTTGTGTAGATATTCATAATAATTCATAATAAAGAATGATTTTTTCTCTCTTTTCTGTTTAATAAAAATGATGAATATGTATTTTAATTTAATTGATTATTGCTAACACATGTTAAAAAGTTGAATAAAGTGTGCACTCTTTGTACTTATATCTTAAAGAAGAAATAATTGCTAGTTGCTTTCTACAACTGCAAAAACTTATTATTGAGAATAAAGAACGATTCTGTATGTGATTACTTGTAATATAAAGAACTTTTAAGAGATATCACGTGTTGTAATTCTAGAGTACTATAAAATGTTACAATCTTGTAATGTATTAAACATGCTCTTCACACTATGAACTCTATGATTTTTACATTACATTTTACATTTTACAAGTATAATTTCAAGGCTGATGATTTTACATGTAAAAGGTAAAAACAAATGGTAAAGAAACGGCCTTAAAATTTTACTTGATTAAATTTTTTCAAAGACCTTTGATTAAGGGTGCTCTCTTTCTAGTTTGAGTTTAAAATATGTTAAGAAAATGAAAGAAATGCTTGTCTTAGATTTAACGCTGTCTTTAACAAAGAGTGAATGTGTTGCAAGGATACACGTCTTTCGATAATCTCGAGTGTGTATTACAATCGATAAGAACTTCAAGAAAAGAAGAATTTCATTTATAATGTAATGGCAACAATATTATATTTGTGCTTTTTATATACATATATGTGTATATATATATGTGTGTGTGTATATATATGCATATATATATTTTTCTTTCCATTTTTGCTGCTTTTATACGAAAGTGTGTATGCAAATTTTTTAAAGATAAACTTTATATATGTTTTTTGTCTCTTTTTTTATTTATTTCTTTTAAACTATACCATTTTTATGATTTCATTTTTTTCATATAAAATGACTTTTGTCGAGCAAAAGTTAAGAGCTTACTTAAAAATATATATATATATTATGATTATACTCGCGGAAAGACAAGCGGGCATCACATACGAATTTTTTGTCGTAATTGCGAAAAAGTAAAAAGAAGAAAAAAAAAACAATTTTTGAGACCAAAGCATTTTTGTCTGTGATATGATGTGAGATAAACTTGTGTTGAGAGGTAGGAGAGAGTGTGTGCGAAAAGGATACATTTGTTCGTAATTACTTTTTGGAAAATTATGGAAACGTGTTTTGGAAACTCTACAGGATGTGGTTGAGATTATCAATTTGTTAAATTGATTATAATATCAAAGCCATTAATGATAGGATTGTATTTTTTTAAGAAAAAGAATTGGTATCAGATTTCAACATGGAGATTAATTAAAATGAACATACTTATTTATATATATCATAAAAAAAAATATTACTTCTTCGGAGAAATTAATATCTTCTTAGATAACAGTATGTTTTTCATTAAATAATACTTTCCGTGCTTTTTGTAATTTTTATATATCGCTTGTATTTCCGAACGATATCTACTCTACATCCAGAAATTTATTTTCTATTTGATGCCACGAAAATATTCTGTTTCTTAAGAATGTACACGACTTGTATTCGTTATAATGTAAAAAAAAAAAATATATATATATATAATATTGTAGTTGTAAGACATTTTATATTACCGTTACGTAAGATACATTTTATAGCTCGTAGAAGATATATATATATATATATATATATATATATATATATATATATGCATATATATATGTGTGTGTGTGTATATATATATATATATATATTTATGCATAAAGAAGAATCAAGTGATTTTGTGTAGTGACTTGAAAAAGTACAATAGTCACTGGCATTATTACATTGAAATTTTATGTCTATGGAAAAGAAAAATCTTTGCGAAAAGAACACAAATATGTGAACAACTTGATTTTTTCATGAAAAAGATAATTAATAAGATAGTTGAAAAAGGATGCTGGTTCTTTCTAATGTAAACATGATTTGTAATTACATATCTAGCATTTAGATTTATGTGACAAAACATAGCAAACAATAGAAAATATCATAGAAGTACTAATATAGTACTTTTGTCACTTTACATAAATGTATATGAGCAAGTTCTTTCGCATCAAAATATAAATGCAAAACAGTTAATCTGTCTAGCAAAGATCACCAATTATCAACGACATTTATACACATTGAATTATGTATATATACATATACATTATGTACATGAAAACAGGCAGTTGTGCATGAATACAATCAATACCTGCATATAGACAGATATCACATATTACACAAGGTAGCATAAAAAAAATTAATAAAAAGAGTATGATCTGCTATAAATATGTATTCTTTACTATCTCAGATTCCTCTGATCAGATTACTATAGTATTTCTTTGAAATGGTACAAATGGTACATCATAGAAAAATATGGGCATGCGGAATCATAAAATGTTGATTACTTACGATCCATTTATTAGGAGGTGAGCTTAAGTTGTTTTTGAAACGTTTGAATTTGTCTTAAAAGACCTGCAAGTTTCATTGAAGTTGAAGCTTCTCTCTGAGTACTTATAGTATTTTGGCGTTTCATACTAAATGTATGCATTGCATCTTTTGTATAGTTCTTGCTTGTTTTACTTAAACTAATTGGAGTAGAAGAATACATTTTATTCATTGCAGGAACCTTTGTTGCAATGCATACAAAACTATTTCTTTGTTGTAGTATTTTCATTTGTTGCTTCAATGTCATAACCTGTACAAATTATGTAAGAAATAATATTGAAACTCGACCATCCATAATTGTAGTACCATGAAATCATAAATTATAGATATATATGTTTAAAAAATGATACATTTATAAAACAATGCTTATATAACTGTATGCAAAGTTATCTTACCTCTTTGTAAAGACTAATTAATGCATTTATTTCTTCTTCTTTGGAATTTAATTCTTTTTCTAGTTTAGCAATTTCATTTATTAATGATTGATCATCAGATTTTTCTGCTTTCTTTTGCAAATTTTCATATTCCCTGTATATAAAATGCATGTAAGTATTTTTGGAAAGAATACAATATTTGTATAGAAACTTACATGTTCATTGCTTCAAATTGATCATGAAGGTTTATTAAGACTTCTCTTATTCCTTTTGATTCAGATAATTGCATATTTGACTTATCATTAAATTTAATACAGTCTACTATATTCTGCTCTTCCTACAATATTTATACTTAGAGATATCAATTAATTTATAGACATCTATGTTATTTACTTTTGAAATAGAATTTGTTGTGTGAGAATAGTCCTTGAGATTCCATTGGGGAATAAGTCCTGTATTTTTTATAGGAGGATAATAACTCTTGACTGATTCTTTGTCTCCTTGAATTTTCTACACAATACAAAAACATTTAATATTCGAATACAATATTTAGTAATGCATTCAAATCCTGAACAATACTATATATACTTGTTGTTTGTGTATATCATCAGGAGTAATGAAAGAATTAGTTTCACTCTGTGTAATAATTCGTGGCTTCAATAGAGGATTTATAGTTGGACATTGTTTTATAAATTTTGAAGATGTTTGAGTAGAATATGAACATTTGTTCTCTACTGCACTAATAGCATGACAATTATTTTCCATAGATAGATCTTCTGATTCGACAACCATTTGTTTCACAAGAGTAGATACAGGTTCTAATCCTCTACTAACTTTACGTATAAGTAATGGAGTAACACCAGTTATATTTGGTTGCTTTGTTTTCATAATACTTAATACCTGTTACATTATAAAAGAAGTTTGAGTATAAATTTAATATTTAATAGAGCATTAAATATACTTGTTGAATATTTAATCCTAAGTTGTGACTTGGAGTTATTGAAGTGCCAACAACAAATGGTATATTTCTAAAATTAAATCTGTTAAAATATGATCGATTTGTCCTTTTTAACTTTGAAGCTAAAGTTGGCATCTCATAATTACGATTAGCCATTGGAACATAACATGTTAAATCAAATACTGTGTTTTGTTGTTGATATAATTTACATTCATGATTAGGAATTGCTATTTTTTCTCCATTTTGACTTTGTTTATAAGTATATTCATCATCCACCCTACTGTATGAAAAAAAAAATACTATTTGATTATCATATTTAAAATTGATTGAATTTTTTTTATGATAACTTACACTGCGGCTTCTTCAGAGATAGGCAGCTTATTATTATCATGATGTTGATCTGTTTGATGGTTCTGATAATTTTGACATTGGTCATAAGTATGAGGTAATTTTATATGCATATTACATTGAGGATTATTAAATCGTTTGTTCAATTTTTTCATTTCAAGTTTACTAGAAATTGCAGAAATGCTATCACTTTTCATTGCAGCATTGTGATAAAGTTCTACTATCCCACTCCAATTACGTTGAAGTTTTGAAGAAGGTATATTTTGTTCGAATAATTGATGATTTGTTTTATGATCTGTGATATCAATTATATTAATAATAAATCTATCATAAGAACAAAAACTTCTTTAAAATAATGTACAAAAAATATTTCACCTTTCTGTTTACGTTTTCTAACATCTTTCCTTGTAGTTATATTCACTTCTTTAGTAGCTATTGTACTTTTTGAATTAATATTTCGTAATTTACCTCGTCTTTTCTTAATTTTATTATTATTAACCGTTTGATCATCTTTGCAAATAGATTTTTTGTTTTCTACATTTATAGCATAAATTATAGGCTCTTTATTTTCTTTCACTGAATTTCTACATTTGGACATACGTGAACTTTTTATACTGTCTGAAACATTGAATCTGAATTCTTGTGGATTAATATCAGGATTTTCACAGGATGAAATTTGAGGTGTCCATTTGGTTGGATTATTTACTACCATTCGTTCATACGGTTCTTTGAAAGAAAAAATATTCTGCTGTGTTGTATATTCTATCTCTTGTTTTTTGTCATCACAAATCATATTTTCCGAAATATCCTTTGCTTGTTTTTGTCTTGTTTCATGAATGGCTGGTTTTAATGTAGAGCAAACAGAAACAGAATCTAGACCTTTATAAAAATTTTCAGTTTCTTCTACTTTTGATATTTTATAATCACACATTTCGATTTCTACAGTATTAATACATATTAATATTAAGCAAAAAGTATAAAGATTAATAAAAAACTATATTTGATTTATACCCTTATCTCCTTGAATTCTTTCTTCAGGATTATGGTTTTCTTGTATAAAATTACAATAGTTCTGATTTGTTAAAACACTGATATTTGAATCACAAAGACTGATGTTACAATCTGCTTTAGAATGTTCAGGTATTAAATCATCTTCTTGGGAATTATTAATTAATGTTTGGAAAGTATCTGATGATGCTTTTGTTGTATCTGTTTTAATTTGACAAAACATTTTCATATAATTTATTCTAGACTTCAATGACCCACATTTTGTTTCCGCTACTTTTAATTTTCGACAACACTGTTCCAATTCTAAGTTAAAAAATAAATAAATAAATAAACATATATACATACACTTATACATTATAAAGTAACTAAAACATATATCTAAAACAAAGTATGTTTAAATACGAAAGAGAGAAGAAATAAAACCTGTTCGTCTCATGTCAGCTCCACTCTTTATAGTTGTCATTGTATTTGATAATTTTTTACATATAATTTAAAAATTCATCTGCAAATATCAAATTATTACAATATGAAAAAACTGAATAAATATTAAATAGATATCGTGAGGTTTACCATTTGAATACATGTATAAGAAAAAGTCAATAAGTAGAAAATGTCTAACAAAATAAATATTTTTATAAAATGTTTCAAAATTAGAAAGAGATATACAGGTTGCATCGTTTATAACTATGAATAGAAAAATATATGTCTCTGAAAATCATTTTCTTTTGTTTGAGAATGAATAATTATAAAAAATTACGTACCTGAAATTTATCCGAAGAGTATATTAATAAAAAAAAAAGAAAGAAGTAATCTTAAAATACTACAAAAAATTAAAAGCGCATTTATATCAATATAAATGAAACATATGAACAGAGGAACATCGTTAAGAGACTTCTCAGAAGTTAACTGTTTTATGTATAATATATCATAATTATACTATAGATTTTATATAAATTAATAATATGAATAACCAGAACAAAAATTCATGAAGTTAAAGTATTAATAGCGAAATATTTAAATGAAAATAAAATGAACAAGAAGTTACCGTTACTGTAATATTTGAAACGTAGCAAAAAAAGGGCGCGAAATACATAAAATTTCAAATCAAATTATCGTTGTCATCTTGATACAATATTCGACCGTTAGGTGCGCTAAAATCGACTTCTTTAATGTATTTTAAAGAAGACGTAGATCAGCGTACCTGTGAGTTGCAAATGGTGGACGGTCTGTCATCGTTGTTGCTGTAACATCAGGTAAACCTTTTTCTCTGATTATTTCATTATTATTACGATTATAAAATTGAATAATGATTCGTTAAAACATATACAAAGGATTCGTTAAAAAAGCGGCACTTGCCGTTTTGAATTTCCTATAATACTTACAATATTTCATACGATTACGTAAAATTGTTACACCAGACGAAAATAGTCACCTGATCCTTAACAAACCAGATCTTTCCTGAATTCATAAGAAAGTTTATTTTTCCTGATAACTCATGTATATTTGATTTCGCTATGACAGGAAGATAATTAAGCGGGAAATACGTAATTTTTTATAAAAATATAACAGATAAAAAACGGAAGATTTCATATATTTAAATAGACGTATATATAAATACACTTCATGCAATCTGTATAACGAATCAGATATAGATAACGAGTAGGTGTAATATCTATAACTATTCTGTGATATATAAATTAATATATCAACATTCGTATACACTGATTGTGAAATGGACATTTAACCTGTAATCAGAATTAGTGTCACATGATTTTGACATGTACTACGCTATATACTGTGTATTCTTATATACGAACGTCGACGGATAAAATTTGTTTCAGACTTACATATATTGATTTGTAGCATATCTTTAAGTTCTAGAACATTTAAAAATGGTTTGAATTATTTTAATCGAGGTTTTTTTTACATATGTTCTAGAGGTTAGTAATAATTAGGTCACTATGACGCTAGCAATGGATTCGTATTGTGTAATATCTTGCGGCGAACTACACATGTGTATCGAAGCGTAACCTCTATGTCATATAGCTTTAGATATACTTGTTTTCTTTTAAAATTAAGATGTTATTTGCTTGGGAACGTGTGCATGCGCGCGTGTAAATACGTACAGGCGTATGTGTTCACATATATATAGAATTACATGCCTTTAGAATTTTTTTTTTGATTTATCTTTATAAATATATAAAAATTACTTATCAATAACTTTTGACCTCTAAAATATTATGTCTACTAATTTATGATATTTACGTTAGTCATTGTTTACATCAATGATAATGTCATTTTTCCAGACATCCACTATGTCATGTTTTCTGTTCAAATATCAAGGTCTTAATACGTAGTATTAATATTGATATTCTATTGATGACTTTTTTAGGGATTTTAAGAATTTTAAATCTTGATGGAATATTCTGTTTTTCTTTTTCTGTATTACAGAATATATTTTGAATTGTTGCCAATTTGTTAAATAAAATCCTGTAATTACATCAATTCAATAACTGTTATTATTATTGTTATTATTATCTGGAAATTATTGTATAAAATATATATAATTATTATTATTTATTCTATAATCATATTTAAATTTTAGGTAAAATGTATAAGGCCAGGACGGTATTTAACACCTTGGTGCCTCTGGCACCACGCGTGTGTGGACCAGAAAGGTTTGCTTCGTGGTTAGTACGTACTCATTCTTTGAACAGAACAACTCCAGGAATAATCATAGCACCAACTAGGAAATATAATAGTCGTGTTGCTACTGAACCTTTCCTAAATGGTAGTACCAGCTCATATGTGGAAGAAATGTATAATGCATGGTTACAGGATCCTCATAGTGTACACGTGGTCAGTATTTTTTAATTGTATAAAACATAACAATAGGATATATAAATTTTTGTGAAATATATTTAACATTATTTATTTATTTATGTTTTTGCAGTCATGGGATTCCTTTTTCCGCAGTAGCACTGCTGGAGCTGGTCCAGGTCTTGCATACCAAGCTCCACCATCTCTTGCTCCAAGTCATAATCAGGTACCACTTGGAGCATTATTGCCTCTTGGTGGTGGATCTCAAATTAGTCAGATGCCCATTAATGAAAAAATTATAGATGACCATTTAGCTGTGCAAGCCATTATTCGTTCATACCAGGTATGATATCTTGCTTATTATTTTGATAATATCTTATTCAGGTTAGTTTTTGTACCATGTCTATTATTAAATGTTATATCAACTAAGAAGAATAATTAAGCAATATTTAGAATATTTAACTCTTCAATTGCTTTTATCTTTTCTTATTAAATTTATTGAAGAGATAAAAAAAAAGTATTCTATAGAAAGTTATGTCAATTTTTATTAATTTCACATAAGTGATTTTATAAAACACTATTATTATATTTTTTTACTGCACCATACTTAAATACAACCATAAAGTATATGTTAAACCTGAGATGTTAAAATCACATATAATGTATCATTGATAATAGTATAACTTATTCAGTTTATTGTCTGCATCTTTAATTTTTATTAGCATTTTTATTATGTCATAGCATGTATTATCTATATATGTCACATACATGTGTGTTACATGTTTAGGGGAAATCGTGTATATCTAAATGCATGCAAAATTATATTGAGGATTATGCTTAACCATCTAGTACAAAACCTTATTAGAAAATATTCTTGTATATGAGTATATATAAAAGTGGCAGAAAATTAAAATTTCTTTTTAAATTTAGAAGGAGTATATCAAATTAGAATGTAGTGTTCAAAGTTTAGATGGTTGTGCATCAGTTTCTATCTTTACTATTCAGGATTATCATATGTGTTTTTAAAAACACGAAGTGTCTTAAGATTGTATCATGGTTCAGTAGCCTCATATCATATGGTTACACTGGCTGCTCACTGCATCTTCTACCTCAAGCATGTCATGCAGTTTGATATCTTTTTTACTCTAAATAGTATATCTTTCTATAATTTAATATGAACAATTTTCCTGCTCAATAATTGCTTGCTATAATTATAAAATGTCTTGTATATCTTTTTGACAACGAGGAAGAGAAGAAGCAGCAGCATTTTATAAGTAATTACTATTTTTTAAATAATTTTTTTTATTAATCTTTTTTTTTCCTTCTTCTACAATATTTCTGATCTTTTAATTATATTTGATTACATATGGAAAATTGATATGATTATTAATACATTTTATGATTTGAAAATTAAAAATTAATCATGAAGAATTTGTACATATTATTAATGTAATTGTATAACACTGTACATTTATCACAATTATGGTGATTATATCATGTATAAAAAGAATTGACAAGTAGTTAAACAAATATATATGTGAGGTCTTGTTGGGATTATTCATTGGCATATAGGCTCGAGGTCACTTAGTTGCTGATCTGGACCCACTGGGTATCATGCAAACAGACCTGATACATACACATTATGCAGCCCGCAAGGGATCTCCAGAACAAGTTCTGCGACAATACATGCTTGGTAAGGCTTTGTCCTAAGCCATTTTTTTGAGCTATCATATCAATTGCTAATCTACTTGTGTGTCATAAGGTAAAGGTGGACTAAATACATTTCACTATTGTTGAACCTTTGATTATATGCAATTGTTAAGAACATTTTTCATCCTATATTATGAAATCACCTTATGCCAATATGCACACAGTATATGTCATATCACATACATGTGTGATGTTACTTACTCACATTAACTCTTTCTCCAATCATATTATCAAATATGTAGTTGTTTTTGTACGTTTATCTGATCTTTTCTAAATTATGTTTCAAAAGAAATATTATTTCTTATTTTAGTATTTAATGTGATTTTTTAACACTATGAATTTGATATATGCATTAGAATCTTATATCATATCTGTTGATTGTTGATTAGTATTTATGTAAATGGTATAGGAGATTTTTAATTATATATATATGTATATATATAATATATATATTGTTATATTGTTATAAAATATATTGTTTAAGTTACAAAATTTAATTTTTAAGTCTTGATTATGCTCCTATATCTATATCTTTTGAGTGTAATAGAGAAAGAGTAAATGTGAAAATGTCATAATTTTATGCTGGTACTGAAAATGTATTGCTTATGTATAACAAAATATTTATGAAACAGAGGTACATGTCAGGAACAAGTCTAAAGTATGATATCAATTTTTATTTGTTATTTTTTTGTTAGTGTATTTGTCCAGTGAATATCTACATATATTTATAATACATTTGTAAATATGCAAGTCAAAGAGTGATGCATTTATTGTATATGTTCAACAAGCAAACAAGTTATATTTGATTACATGTTACATATATACAAGACAATATAGGTAAGATACAATCTACAAAATATACTTCTATTGCTTTGCATGTATGGTATTATAGTTCTTGCTTTACTTTTTGCATGTGTTAGCATAAATTAAATATTTATATATATAGAATATTTGCTTCGTATAAATATTTTGCTTCCACCAAACTCCACAAAAAATTTGTCTTTGTATAGAAAGGGGATTATTGTAAAAATAGAATGTCTTTATTGTATATTTGTGTTTAATATTACTATATTTCAATTCAGATAAATACTTTGTGTTTATTTGAACTCTTTAATGATACAAAATCATAATAAAAAATACAGAATACAGAATGAAAAAGATAATTCTGTAATCTGCCGTCTATGAATTTCTAAATTATATTCGGCCCGTATGAATATGGCATTACATTGACAGATTCGTGGCCATCATATCGCGAAATTGGACCCGCTTGGAATCAACAGCGCTGATCTTGATGATAGGCATCCTCAAGAGTTGCTCTATAATCATTACTCATTCGGTAAGCCCAACTAAACGTGATTATGTATAACAAGAGGAAATTTTAATATAAAAGATAAAGGAGCACCTGTACTTAACATTTAAAAAAAGAAACATTATACTCTGTTTATTAGTTAAAATTATATATCATAGAAAAAATATAGCACACATGTACATGCATATGTACAAAATCTTTATTTATCATTTTATCACATTCTTTCATTTATATTTTGCTATTTATTTAGCTTAATATGTAATAGTAGTAATTGATACACATGCACAATAGCAAAATTTAATGAGAATGTTTTTGCCCAAAGGAAATTATGTTATTGTCTCTTCTTATTTAGGCAGAATTAGTCTTTAATATCAAAAAGGAAGTCTTGGAAAAAAAATTTATTGATTAATTTTTGTCTAAAAACACACATTATTATGGCATTCTTTTTCTGTTTCTATATCTTATTGCTTATAGTTATAAATTTATATTAAATTTAAACTTTCAAATAACCAGTGAATCTTTGAACCAGTGAACTAATAAATGATATAAAACTGCTATATATATATATATGTGTATATGTATGTATGTATGCATATATATATATATATGCATATGAACTATGTGGATACTTATAAAATATATATTATTTTTATGGAAATGTGTTACCAAGATTCACTTGATCTCAAAGTGCGTTTTCACAAAAGTACTTCAATAGTAAGTACAAAAAGATAAATGCAATTTAGCTTGCAAGTTTATTATTGAGTTTGAGTCTGATGTCCACAGGGAGGGGACAACGCACTACTTACGCTCAGGAACTACAATACCGAGTAGCTGCTCTTATGAAAAGTATGTAATTATTACATCTAAAGCAGAAATTTCTTCTGCAGCTCTCTGTTTCATTTGTATTATTATCTCTGGAAGGCACTGGTTCATTTTGGAAGTATATATACGATTTATTATCTAATGTCACAATAAAGGTGCTTGGGAACTATTACACTACTGTACATGTTAAAACTATTCTTTTTTGCTTAAAAAAAGATAGTGTGATTTTTTTTTCTTGTTCTTTTTTTTTTCTGGGGAAAGTATAGGTGAAGGTCGGCGTGCATGATAAAATGATAAATTTAAAATAAGTGTTATAGAATTAAATTATAAAAAAGATATATGACCTTCCTCTTTGACTTTCAAACTTTCTGCTTTGCAATAATTTTATTTGTATTATTTTTTTTTTTAATTTATGGTTTTTCTTAATTATTCTTTTTTCTTTATAATTTTATGAAAAATTGAATGAATATATAATTTTTCAATAATATGCTTTACTCTGTTTCTTTTAATTTGTTTAATATATGTTCATAAAATTTATATGCTTTTTGTGTATATATAAAGCTTATATGATTTAAAGTAAATAACAAATAGCGTTTAAATTTAATTTTGTACTTACAAATGCTTTATATGCAAAATTTTTATAAGAGTATAATATTTGTCAATTAGATTTGCATGAATAATATTTTTTTTTATCTTTTAAGAAGACGTGTGTTCCTGTACGTATTTATAAGTGAAGCATAAGACCATATAATTGGACTTTGAAATAAAATGTTATATACAATATATTACATAAGTATATATTATATACAATTTCAGTATCAGTTTTAATTTCATAGAGGAGTGTAAATATAATGTAGAAATATAAATCTATTGTATTGTTATGTTTATATCTTTCTATGATTTATGTAAATGTGTTTATAAATGAACAAATACTATTATCAGAAAAATGAATGAAATATTATATTCATTTGATTTTCATAATTTAGATCAATATTAAACATGCATTAAAAAATATATCTGATAATAGTATTTTTGATCATATACATTTATAATTTTCTGATCTACGTAAATGATCATTAATGGAAATTACATTTTTCATTTTATTATGTAAACAGAGGAATCAGATATGGATCGCGTTTTCAAATTGCCATCCACCACTTTTATCGGTGGTAAAGATAAATCATTACCACTGCGTGAAATTCTTAAACGATTAGAATCAACTTATTGTGGACATATTGGCGTCGAATTTATGTTCATTAATTCTTTGGAACAATGTAATTGGATTCGACAAAAGATGGAAACGCCTGGTATAATGGAAGTTACGAATGATGAAAAGCGACTTATTTTGGCTAGATTAACTCGAGCTACAAGGTATTTTTTTTTATCAATTTTTTATCAATAGTTATATTATCCTTTTCTATGTAAGTCTAATTTAAATATATTTTTTATGAATTAATTTTCAGATTTGAAGCTTTCCTCGCACGTAAATGGTCATCTGAAAAAAGATTTGGATTAGAGGGTTGTGAAATCTTAATACCTGCTATGAAACAAGTAATTGACAAATCCACAGAACTTGGTGTAGAATCTATCGTCATGGGTATGCCTCATCGTGGTCGTCTCAACGTTTTGGCTAATGTTTGTCGTAAACCATTAAATCAGATATTTACACAATTTGCTGCACTTGAAGCTGCTGATGATGTATGTATAAATTATTGTATTTATCGTTGTTATTAATTGTGATATCCTTAATTGATAAAATAACTATCTGTTTAGGGTTCTGGAGATGTCAAATATCATTTGGGAACATATATCGAACGTCTTAATCGCGTTACAAATAAAAATATTCGTTTAGCTGTTGTGGCAAATCCATCTCACTTGGAAGCAGTTGATCCGATTGTGCAAGGAAAAACTCGTGCTGAACAATTTTACAGAGGAGATGGTGAAGGCAAAAAGGTAAGTATTTTATTAAAATATAAGTTACTATTATACGTGAGACAATGTATTTTAATGTTACTAAATTTCTGTATTAGGTAATGTCTATTCTTCTACATGGTGACGCGGCATTCTGTGGACAAGGAATCGTATTTGAAACCATGCATCTGTCAGACTTACCAGATTATACAACTCATGGTACTATCCATATTGTTGTCAATAATCAAATCGGTTTTACGACAGATCCTAGACATTCTAGATCTTCTCCTTATTGTACTGGTTAGTTTCACTCATCTTCTTATGTATTTTTTATATCTCATAATAGCTTATTGAGAAAACAAAAAAAATTTTTTCAGATGTTGCCAGAGTGGTAAATGCACCAATTTTCCACGTAAATTCCGATGATCCAGAAGCGGTAATGCATGTATGTAAAGTGGCTGCTGAATGGAGAGCAACTTTCCATAAAGATGTTGTTATCGATATAGTTTCATATAGACGTAATGGACACAATGAAATTGATGAGCCAATGTTTACGCAACCATTGATGTATCGTAAAATCAGAAATACAGTACCGGCTCTTGACAAATATGCTAAATCGCTTATTGATGATGGTGTTGTTACAACGGAAGAAGTAAAGGTATATCGTTCGTTTTTTTATTCTCGATCATCTTGTCATTTCATGTTTACATTACATATTTATATTTTTCTCCAGGATGTGCAAGATAAATATGAGAAAATATGTGAAGAAGCATATGTGAATGCTAAACAAGAAACGCATATTAAATACAAGGATTGGCTAGATTCTCCATGGTCTGGTTTCTTTGAAGGTAAAGATCCATTGAAGGTATCGCCTACTGGTATCAAGGAAGATACACTTGTGCACATTGGAAAGAAATTCTCATCGCCACCACCTAATGCAGCGGAATTTGTGATTCATAAAGGTTGCCTATTATCTAATTATCTAACTTTTTAAAATAATGAAATATCTCGCAATAATGTCTAACTATTACTTTTAACGTAGGTATTGAACGTATCTTGAAATCTCGTATGGAAATGGTCGAAGCTAGGACAGTTGATTGGGCTCTTGGAGAAGCAATGGCATTTGGTTCTCTTCTTAAAGAAGGAATTCATGTAAGATTATCCGGTCAAGACGTGGAAAGAGGTACATTCTCACACAGGCATCACGTTTTACATCATCAGACCGTTGACAAAGCTACGTATAGGCCACTTTGTAGCTTATATCCCGATCAAGCTCCATACACGGTGTGCAACAGTTCTCTTTCTGAATTTGGTGTTCTTGGTAAGATAAAGCAAAACTGGAATTCTTATATTTTCAATCAAATCTATGTTTTAAAATATGAATTTATTTTTATAGGATTTGAATTGGGTTATTCCATGACAAATCCTAATGCATTGGTATGCTGGGAGGCACAGTTCGGTGACTTTAACAACACCGCCCAGTGCATAATAGATCAATTTATTAGTAGTGGACAAGCAAAATGGGTACGTCAGTCTGGACTAGTTATGCTCCAGCCTCATGGTCTAGAAGGAATGGTAAGTTTGAAAAATGAAAAGAAAAAGAACTGTTTGTTAAGTATAAATCTTAACTGTTATTTATTAAACCTAAATTTTGTTCAGGGACCTGAACACTCTAGCGCTCGTTTAGAACGCTTTCTTCAAATGTCCTCTGACGATCCAGATTACTTTCCACCGGAAAGCGAAGAATTTGCCGTGCGACAATTGCACGACATTAACTGGATCGTTGCCAATTGCAGTACACCAGCTAATTATTTCCACATTCTAAGGAGACAAATTGCATTACCCTTCCGAAAGCCATTGATAATGATGACACCAAAATCTCTACTTCGTCATCCAGAAGCAAAGTCTAGTTTCGATTTGATGCTAGAAGATACGGAATTCCTTAGAGTGATACCTGAAGAAGGGCCAGCTACAAATAATGCTAGCAATGTTAAAAGATTAGTTTTCTGCTCTGGAAAAGTTTATTACGATTTGAAGAAAGCTCGTGCAGAAAAAACATTGGATGATCAAGTTGCTATTGCAAGAGTTGAACAAGTAAATATAAAAAAAGAGAGAATTTATTATTGTATGTTTTATAATATTTTTTAGAATATTTCTACATATAATTAAAATTTGTTACAGATTTCGCCCTTCCCATATGACCTTGTAAAGAAGGAAGCTGCTAAATATCCAAATGCAGAATTAATCTGGTCTCAAGAAGAACATAAGAATCAAGGCGCCTGGACTTACGTGCAACCGAGATTCCACACCGCACTTAATGGAACACGCAATGTTACGTAAGTATTATTTCATGTGATTATTTGATAACTGGTTATTGTTTTTTTAATTCTTTTAAAGAAATTGTATATAAGAGGCTGAGTCATTAGGTTAGTATTAGTCGAAATCTCATCCTGATCCTTCCATTGTTAATGCACAATCATATTTCCTTTTTAATAAATCAATTTTATAATGCTTAAGTCCGTTAATCATTGAAAGATATGTTTGATAATTGTGGTATGATTGATAAGATATATGTAAGTGTGATTGTTGATAATCCTTAGATTGTTCTAATATATATTCTAAGGATTTTTAATGATTACCTTTGTATGTATGAATGAGTTATATATATCGAAATATATATGTATATTTCTTTTTGGTTAATTCTATCTGTTCACATGGCCCATATTTTTCCACTTTATTAGTATGTTAGTAATGCTACTTATAATGCAATAATGATTATTTCCAATTTCAAGTTTGTTTACACTTTTTAATAATGGTACTAAATTTGTAAAAAAAAAATAAAAAAATAAAGTTGTCTCTAGAAGAAATGAAAGAAATTTGGGCCATGTTACAGTTTTGGAGATGCGACAAAATCCAAAGCAAGTGAAAGTAAGGGAGGATGGTTAAGTGGTTGGTTTTCTTCATCCAAACCAGTAAAACCTACTCCTATGCCAGAGTCTTCAGATACTAATAAACCTAAGCAGAGAATAGTGAGGTAATATCGATGGCACATTGTAAGCTTCATGTATATGTATATTGCTCTGAATTATACATTACATTTATTTATATTACGTGTGTGCAGAAAGAGGAAGATATTTATTCGCTTTCTTTTTCGTATTATCAAATATAGTTAGATCAATGATTTATATGTTACAGATATGCAGGCCGCCCCACTGCAGCTTCTCCTGCAACAGGTAGCAAAATGCAACATCTAAAAGAACTTAAACAAATTCTGGACGATTCACTGAACGTTTAATAATCCTTCGTAGCGCTATGTAGAAACAAATTTTATTTATTATATTATACTATATTTGTTATTTTTTTGTTCTGTTCTATCTATGTCAATGGAGATAATATCATCACCACGCAACTATGTAAATGATTTCTTTGTTAGTGACCAACATGTAAAATCATTGTACACATGAATATTTTATCACACTAATGCAAAATGTATATTTATTATACGTATTATTTATTTGGCTTCTTTTTTATTGCATGGACCTTATGGGTAAAAGAGGCTACATTATATTAGTTTTAATTTTTTGTTAATAATTAATTATTATTTTATATAGTTACCCATATATTCCTGCAATGAATAATTCATGCGCATAGTATTTTATTTTCATTTATTATTTGGATATAAATAATTAAATATTACTTTGTCTTTTTGAATAATGTATATTATAAACATTATATAAACAAATTTGTATGATAAAACTATGTTAGAATCGAGATTTCTAAAAAGTAATTTTCATTCATTGGAATCAGTTTTATTGAAGGTCAAATGTTGCTGATATGTATTATTCATTGCTGGAGTCCATGGGTTTTAACCAAATTTGAAATTTGTATTAGGATAAGATACTCATGTGAAAGTATTACCATATATTATTTGTTAATATGACCATGAGAAAGACCTATCCTGTGAACAAGATTAAACAAAAAGTATTATTTTTAATTTAATGAAATACTACGCAGAGCGTACGTCTATTAATAGTTACATTTTCGAAATATAAACCGAATCTCTTCATGACTTATAAAAAGTAATAATTATTTATCTTTTCTTATGTGATCTATATGCCAAAGGAAAGAACAATAAATTTCGTTCATTATCGTAATGTAAAAATAAAAATAAAATTATATATTTAATTAGATTTAAATTAATTAAATGTTAATGAGATTTAATTGGATTAAATAATAATACGTACAATAAAAACTAAATTATTTTTCTTTAATTATTTTTCATGAAGAGTTTCAGCAAATATTTCGTTGTAAGAAGGTCGTGAAAGTAGAGGATAAACTAGTACAACTAGTTTAAAATATAATTTGAATATTAGTTTTTTTCAAACCAATCATATAGATTGGAAACTACATAATTTACGAAAGGATAATATTTATATTATTCTATTTGTGAAAAATTGGACATATGAATGAATTATTTGTTGGGGTGTGTTGTTATTTCTGATATCAAATATAATTGCACACACTATGTTTTTGAATAATGATATTATTCAAAGAATTGGATTGTTATTAAAGTGAAAATGGCAATATCTGACAATTTCTATTTCGTCAAATAATTCGAATCACCAATAGTGAAATGATATTTGGAAATTACTACTAGAATATTTTATAGATACAAACTGATCAAATGTGGACATTGCAATACTGTTCCAGCAACCCTGTAATAATATGCATAATAACAATTTAAACGCATACATATGACTGATCAAAAAAATTAAATTTTATTCACTAAATGAATGTAAATTGTAGTAATCAAAAATAAAACTATATTATAACATTTTTCTACATTTATTTCTTCTATATCATACACCCAATTTATGCATAGATGTTACTAAAGATATTTCTAATGCATATGAATAAGAAAATAAAGATAATTTAAAAAATTCGATTTGTTTAAATATATAATGTTATATATACTATATAGTATGCAAATAATATATTCATTATATGCATAAAAACATGATAAAAGTAGTATATTGTTATGTATTTGTCAAAAGATAAATACATCACAATTATGAAGATCAATTTCTTTTAATTAAAATGTTTCTCCTAAATTAAAAAAAAATCTATAAGCTCTAAAGATTAATATCATAATACTATGCTTACATAACATATCGGATAAAAGATTACATCATTACTTTCTATATCCGATGTTTTTTTTTGGCCATTTGTTTATTGCACGGTACAATAAATAAAATTGATATATCATGTATTATATATATATATTCAATTAGCATAAATAAAATATAGTGTCAGTTCAGGAACTACTTTAATAATCGGTTTGTCCCAGGACACTGTACATAATCCTCTTGAAGCTGTTGCTTTGATGTATTTTTTCACCGTCATCATCAAGAACGTTCACCTACAATGCATTAATAACAGTCTCTTCAAAACATATTAGATCCTACAGAAATTATTTTGTTATTATACTTAACAATCGTATATTATAATTAACCAATAGTTCATATGTTAATTATACATGTTATTATTATCATTATTATAATTATTATTAATTGGATTGTTCAAACATATACTTATATTACTGATAGAGGAGCATTCATGCGATTGAGATTTAATAATTATAAACAAATAACACGTACAATTCGATGAAAAAATTTAATAGTCGTTGATGCGATCCTTAATGAAAGGAAGGGGGAAGGGACGTCTATAATTTCCACCCTTAATTAAACAAATCAGACAAATTGGAATAATTAAAAAAGTTCATATCATCGTATAGTAGAAATTGAAAAATATTAATTTCCAAAGATTGTATTCATCGAGAAGTGTGTTTGAAAGACATTTGCATGCTTCACATGCTACAACATGTGTGTATGTCATTTTATGCACATATACAGACTTTTATATGTGTAAGTACATAACATACATCGAAATAGTACCTATTTAATTAAAAATCACTTACATATGATCCAGCAGGACTCTTTGGTCGAGCATGAGAAATCTAAAATCATCGAGTAATTTATGTTGCGTAATATCGTAATTTTTAAATTTCCCGGGCTTTCCGTTTTCATTTGTTAGAATTTTTTTCAAAGCGGGAAAATCAAATGTAACAATCGAAATATATAATTCTTATTGGAATAAATTTTAGAGAAGTAAATACGATTTATATGTAGTTGAATTAAATTATTTATAAACTTACCCTATTATAATTGGCTTTTTGTGGAGAAAAAACACCGGTACGTGCCGGCTGCCTAACCTCTTGGACCGTGTCACCGAGAGCTTCTTCTTGTAGGGCCTTGTATGCTTCACTCTTGCTCGGATCGTACTTTACTGACATCTTTGGACTGTCGGCGATGCATATATATACACACGGATCACTTTTAATCGACTAATCTCGTTTTGTTTTCTTGTGTTTTTCGATTCGGTTAACAGCAGCATCAAGGTTATTGCCAATTAATGTTCGAGAGCGACTTTCGGCGCACGTTTATCTCGTGCTTTTTTAAATCTATATTAAAGCAACTATTCACGAAAATAAGGCTATAACGTGCAAGCTCTGCCAAAAGGATAAAGAAGAAAAAGAAAAAAAAAGAAAAAAGAGAGAAATAGAGATAGAGATAGAGATAGAGATAGAGAGAGAGAGAGAGAAAATGCACGAAAACAGTTTCCCGAAGGTTTCCGAAAATTACGAGCCCCATTCTTACCAATAGCAAGAAAATTATTATTCTTAATTTAAGAAAGAAATATGTCGAAGAGCTTTACGTTCGATCGAATTTTTATTATACGATGGAAAATTAAGGTAATAATTAATATCAAGTACATACATAGAGAATTGCATTTTCATGCGCGATAGATAGATATTTGCGTAGAGAATATATATGTATATATATATATATATGTACATACGTGCGTTATTTATTTATAACATCAAAAGAATGTTGTGTTAATATGATTTTCTTATTCGCTCAGAAAAGAAAATTATTATAGATTTAAATAATTCGCTATCAATTACTTACCCTGCTTTTCCATTCACATTTGCATTTCCATTCAGATTGCTTTTGATGTAAGGCGTTCTGCGAAATATTTATAGAACGATATATACATATATTCGAGGATACAAATTTTGGGTATACTTTGTAAAAATAGGGGAACGTAATTCTTGAAAACTATCGCGAGATACTGAGTGTTAAGTTAGTTAAATATTTTCTACTTTATTACTCTATTGCATGCAATCATTATTTGTCTAACTTTTTTTATACATGATTTTTTCTTTTGTTTTTTAATTTTTTTTTTTTTAACTTTTTCCATTCGATTCAAAGGTTATATGTATCTACCGTATATGTATCTCTAATATTCAAATAATAGAATATATAGCACACACTAATGATAGGGGATTTATTTTTTATATTTTATTTAATCGATCGAATAATCACGTTCGCGAACTGAATTATTTAAAAACGATTTTCGAAAAAAAAATTGATAAAAAAATGATGAACGAAACGACGACAAACGTGATCGACGATCGATAATGCAGATCGTTCGTATGGGTCAATACGTCGGTAAAATCGACGTACGCGAGAGAAGCATCGAAAAACGTCTCGAACGAGATTCTAATTTGGTTTATTGAATTGCGGCCACACGTTCTTCGAGGAAGCGGCTTTGGCCTGCTCCTTCAAAATTCTCGCTTGCTCCTGTATATCCTGTTTTTGTTTCAGGAAGGAAAAGTCTATGAAAATGCTGTAAAATAAACAATACGCATGTCAGTTGTTTATTGTTGTGAAGAAGGAATGTATATAGCCGCGTGAGAGAAGAAGAAGAAGAACTTCGCTCTTGTACTTTTTCCCGAGGACCGCCATCTTGTGTGGAGAGTAATATTATTTTTTTAAGTAAGTAATATTATTTTTTAAGTAAGTCATATTATTTTTTATTGTAAGTTGATTATATATGTCGAATTAGTTGATCAAAAATACCAATTGATTTTTATTCGCTAAGAAAATTTCCATCTTTTTTTTCCTTTTTTTTATTACGATTTACAATAGAAGACATAGTAGAAAGAAATTTTCTTCGCGAATAAATCATATTTCAATCGAATAATAAGTATTTGGTCAGTATTTTAGCATAAAGCCAATGTGTGAATTATTTCATTACATCTAAATATCTAATCTATGTGATCATGCTATCGCAAACTTGTATGGCGTATTAGCAGCGTTTTCTTTTTTTTTTTTCTTTCTTTCTTTTCGTTGAAATAATAGAAAAACATGAAAGATATTTTTGGTGACGAAAGAATATTAAATTATATATATATATATTATCGTTGAAACTATACTTACGGTATGGCCGATGCCTGACATTTGATAGTATCTGCAATATTTTGCTCGGAGTAAAGTCCAATCGGAGAATTGAATTGTTTGTGGACAACCTGTGTGCGAGAAGCAAAATTATTTCAAATACAACATAATTATATATGTATGTAAGCTTTCAAATTTTTAATAATAATTAGTATATTAATGATCTATTCTTCATTCATAAAATTTGATACTATGATGGCGTGACTTAAATAATTAAGTTTCTATTCAATACTTACACACAAGCCATATTAATTTATAATTAAAGCGTTTCCATTAATTAGCCAAACTTTAGTAAACGTAGCAAGCTCAAATTATAATAATCTATAGCAATGATTCTCAAAATGTGAGGCGAGTTAAATATTAAAACATGGAAATAATTTTCATGTTCATTAGAAGAATTCGTTAAAAGTGAATTACAAAGAATTATTGTTTTCGAAAATGAATTTCGTTTTATAAAAGCTCTAACCTATAGAATTGAGTAGCTATGTTGCAGAAATAAAGATTTAAGTAAGTATGCGCAGTTAAAATTAATTATTCAATGAATAAAATCAATAATTTTAATTCACCAATAATTATTACGGGCTGTTTGTAGTTGACTCTTCGAAGTCTTACGAAGGACTGAGTTGTTGTTGACTATCGAGATAGAAAAAGACTATCGCGAAAATATCGGCTGGTTGTTATTATTTACATTTTTGGAAGCTCGCAACTTCTACTTATCATTCGTAATCGATTTATTATTCTAATATGTAAACAAATGTAATACCTAAACAATGTTTTTAATATGTGAAAGATAATATATAGATATATTTATATCTTAGATTTGCGAATCTATAATAATAAAGTTATATAATCACTTGTGAGATAAAGATGCATTTTTTAGCATACTAAATAAATTTAAGCGAAAGCATTGAGTGATCTCAAAAAGCAGAAATTGATTGTAAAGATGAATTAATTCAAACCTTTGGAACTTCATTCGGTCCCAAGACACGTTGAAGTACCGTTTCCGCCACCTGGTCAGATATTTAATCAAATAGATGTGTAATTTAATCGCGCGAATGCATATATATATATATACACACATATATATACCTATATATATATAATCTAATCACGTTTTTTGTTTTTAATATTTCATTCGATCCGTTTTGTATTCTCGAAAAATTTTACGATTATGAATCAGTATTATAGATGAGAGAAAAATTGATTACATACTTTTTGTTTCATAGCTACTTCAGGATGAGCTGGTTCGTAATGATGTGGCGCAGCGCGAATCATAGGATTGGGATGATGACGAAGGTAGCATTCTCCCAAGGGTGCATCCTTTTTAACCTTGGCACCAGGCAAGACCAAAGGAGTTGTACGGTATGGCTAAAATGAAAATAATTTTCACATCGTTCATTTTATTCTTCGTTAGAACGAGATATCAAATAACACATATATACGATTGATACATAATCTATTTTTATTTAATTTTCAGATCAAAATGACTTCTTAAGCAAAGTTATTTTTATCGATCATCGCGAAAAACTACGGGATGTGAGTAAGGATGATATAAAAAGAACAATACGTGTTATGTGTATCTATAGTTAGACAAGTTGAAAATATCTCGTCTCGGCAAAGTGTTAATCATCTGACGCTAACGAAGAAGACACGATAGTTCATTAAATTCTGTGTTCATTTCATTAAAATTGATTGTCAATAATTTTCAGCAAGGATGAGAGGAACCAAGCAAATTTGTATAATATAGTTTGACGATATTCTTGGCATCGCTTGGAAAACCGGAAGTATATAAGAACATATTACGCGATACTTTCTTCCTCTCCTCTTCCTCCGTCTTCTTCTGTTGTTACTGCTCTCTTGTTACTGATACAAACTGTAAAAAATTTTCATGCGGACACTTGGCTCATTGTGTAATGGTGTAAAAAAAAAATTACACGAAATCGCAAGAAGGAAAGTTTGGCAAGTTATACGTCGTTATATCATTTTTGTTCCTGAAACTATTACGAAATGATGAAGAATAGTACGACGATCGAAACATTGTTGAAATTGCCAAGAAAGAATCTTGCTTCGATTCTTCTCTCGCCTTTTCTTATTTTCTTTTAAAAACAGCTCGCAGGATTCTACGTCAGAGGAACGCGATGACTATTATTATACACCGACTTTATATCTTTCGCGAAAGAGAACTTGGCATCGTAAGACGATTCTTGATTTTTTTTTCCAAGCATATTATGTAAATCCTCGTGCTTGTTTATGATAAATAAGAGATATTGTTTTACGTTAATTGTTACTATCTATGTAACGTATACCTACGTATAATAATTCGGCAAATTATTCTCGATCGATGAGAACATTTTGATCTTGAAGATTATGATATGACGTACAAATACATTTCTCATGCTTAAAGATGAAAATCACGATTACGAGAATTCCATTATAAATGGGTCAGGAACATTATGTTACAGGGTGAGCAAGAGTGACTCTCTCGAAATAGATGAAGGCTCCCAGCTGGCAAAAATAACGTCCACCCTGTGTGTATGTGTGTGTGTATATGTATCACGGAGTGGGTTAGTGTCGTCACAATGTCCACACGAGTTTTTCCATTGGAAAATCTGGATGAAAGCTCTCGCCAACAAGGTCGCGTTCTGTGTTGAAGGACAGATACAAGGTCATCGTATGAGAAGTATCACTAAGTTAAGAAAAGCGTAGACTAACGTTTTCCCTCGAGATTTTCTTTGAAGATTTTCATTGGTAAACAAAACGCGTGCCACCTGTTTTTCGTGAAAATTTAATAAGAGATAGTGATAGTTAATGTCGAAGAAGTTTAAGTTTCTTCTCGAATATATCGATGAAAGGAAGAGAGACAGAGAGAGGGAGAGGGAGACAAAGAATTTTTCCAGAAGTTCAAAAGCTTATTGTTTTACAAATGTGCCGTTCTATCTATGTCTTCTGATGAAAGGTTGCCGAACTAAATTCAGACATAACGAAACAGCTGTTCCGTTGAAACTTTATTGCTTACTTCTAATAGTATCATGAAATTCAAACTTTTTGAAAGTTCTTCTTTACTTGGCAAGTGTTCGATACCAACAAATGTCTTAATTAGATCAATTTATTATCAGACGTACAATAATTGATCGATCATTATTTGAGATCAATCATTATTCGGTGCAAATGATCTTACTATTTGTTTTCTCTATTCACATTTTCTCAATCTTTATCAATTGATAAAGAAAAGGAAAAGGAGAAAACAATTCTCGAACGTCGCAAAATCTTTTTTAAGATCAGTCAAGCATATTTCAGCCGAAGATATCGTCTTTGAAAAGGCATTTGTGTGTTGTGGGTGTGAACGTGATCGTGCCCCTTTCGATGTTTGAGTAACCCAGATCCCGTTCACGAAAATAGAATAAGATACCGATGAACGACTTGTGCGATGCTTTATGCGTAGTTTTATTGCATCTGTTTATTAGCATGTATGCTTTTCCTGCATCCCTTAACTGACTTTAGATTTTTCAATTTTCAATTGGACAATAACTTTAATCCAAGATTTTAATGAATTTATCGACACTTCATCTTCCTCGTTATCCGTAGGTCATACTTTTGTGAATAACGTGTCAAGGTTACCTAATAATAAATTATTTCAATTTACACAATACATTGTCAAGATATAGACGTTGAATGAGGATCAAGGTTTGGACTTCGCCAACCGTCTAAAAAAAATTTATTACATCGCGTTAAATAGATTCAATGTGAAGAATACTCAAGGAAGTTTTGTTGCGTCTGGGTCACCATGTAGTAAGAGATAAGATACATCGTTCATTCATGATCATTGCTTTGCAAAATCAAAGAAAGAGAATGAAATATATCTGAAGTATTTAATTACGTACGTGGACGTACGATGAGAGAAATATGATGAAATTTCATAGATGATAAAATGTCAAGAGAAGACAAAGGGGATATAGACAGACATATGTGAGGAAGCGAGAAGAAATTTGAAGCGTGAACATTTTCCTACCCAATAAACAGCAGCTTCTTCCTCTTTGGGATGATGTTCGATGTTCTGACGATAAACGGTTGTAAAAGCTGGCATTTTCAGCTCCTCTCTCTCTCTCTCTCTCTCTTTCCCTTTCTCTCTTTCTCTGTCTTTCTCTTAGAGAATTTTCTATATTCCCTTTTTCTTCTTCTCTTCACTCTTCTTTAGAAATCGTCTTCCTCTTCCAAAAACTTGCTTTCTTGAAATATTTTTTCTCGTATCACTTTCTTATTCTCGTTCGATTGTCTTTCTCTTACAACACCGATCATTAAGACGATCAAAGCCGATTTCTAATTTTCTTCGTATATCGTATTTCGTGAGGATAATTCGCTAACGCACTGCTTCGTTGCGCGGGAGGCACTAACTCTGGTCTTTTCCGAAGTGGCTCCGTTTTACTCTCGCTCTCTCTCTCTCTCTCTCTCTCTCTCTCTCGCTCTCTCCCTCTTAATACGCGATGGCTAACTCAACTCCTACGTTTTTGACGTCTCAGTAGATATAGGATGACTTTTTTATATAAATGCAAGAGACGTAATGGCGTTGAACAGTTGCTTCTTCGTTTCCTCAAACGTGAAAACAGGCTTCGACGGCGTTACCAGTTCAAGTTTCATCGTTACGCTCAATTATATTCGAACGATTTTCATTTGGTACTATTATTCAAGGTCGCTAAACTATCCAGAAATCTTCCATATATCATGAAAACTATTTCATCTTTCTAGTAAACAAATTGATTCGGTAAAAGACGTTGGTTGAGTCGACGTTGAGACATGGGAAAGTGTTTTCTTTGGCAGCGTTTAATCCTACGTTGAAATTAATGACTCTCGTTTGTACGTCTCTCAATTCTCTTCATTCTCATTTATCTTATCGTCAGTCATTTAGAGAAAGAAAGAGAGAGAGAGAGAAAGAAAGAGGGGGAAGAGAGAGAAACAGATAGAATCGATATTCGATCAATAATCATTTTTGTTTGTAATAAAGTCTCGTTAAAATAAGTATCATAAAATAGATTTAAATCATTAAGACGAAAAGATATAGAAAAATATATGATCAATCGATCATATCGATCGGTCGATGAATCGTATCGATCGAATCGTTAAGAAAACGTCCTGAATCAGAGAAAGACAGAGAGAGAGTATTGGATCGGGACAGTGGTTTCGATGCAAAAGCGATATTTATAGCGTGGCAACTGCCTCCACGCGGACTTTCCGGCATCGCGTCGGGCCAACAAAAATATATTCACACTTCGAATGTTCCGCAAATAAAGACTGTGTCGCGCACGCTTTTTGCGATAATCGTCCATTCGATACCATTCAATAGAATCGAATATATATATATCTGTGTGTGTGTGTGTTCGAATTTTTATAATTCGAGAAAATGTTTCACAATTGAAAGAAAATGATTGAAATAAAAAAACTTGTTCTCTTAAAAGATTCACTTAACGAGCCTATTACGATATACCTATTGAAGGAAAATTGAGAATAACAAATGAAACTGCACGACTATAACATTACGAGTCTAAGTTATTGGATTTCAAAGTGGAGATATAATTTTGGACGTGCGAGCTTGCCAGACGTAAAACTCGTTTGCTCTTTGAAACTCGATAACTCTTAGTTGGACCGAGTACCGAGTGAGATTACACGAGAAGACTACCATGATACATGATCTATATAGTTATAGATATTAAGAAAAAAAAAAAAACAAAAGGATCGTATATATAGAAATATTAAAAAATGATTTATAGACAAACTGTTCGATCTATTCTCTAGTCTTCTCCGAGTTGTATTAAGACAGACCGACCTTTTCTATATATATTTTCAAACTTAGGCACGTTCCTATGAAATAGCTAATATATTCATGTTTCTTTTCTCTTTCTATTCCCAAATGGAATTCATTGGAAATGTTTTCATTGCAATTGCTTTTCGTAGAAACCCTAACTGATAACATAGATCGGTTGTATGTACGAACGTGCAGATCTAGTACCATCGCGTTGATAAATAGTCGTTGAGTTTTCGTAGAATATAACAGCGTGCTCGATTATACGAACCAGTACTTGCTTTTAAGTCTTTTATTCTTGATCAATCAACGGTTATAATGTCTCGAGAGATATAGGGATTTCTGAAAAAAGAATTCTCGGTTGAATTTGTTCAACGAAGAGTAAGTATTTAATAAAAAAAATACGATGATGATCGATAATAGTTAATCGTTAGATTCTTTTCGATATCGGTATTATATTGATGATATAGGATATCCATGATGGATAGAAACAGTTTAAATCTCGTGTATCTATTTAAAGTACCTGTGATAAATAAACTCGTTCCTCGCGGACTTCATCGAGATGTTCGTGTGCTGGTTGGAAACGATCCGACGGAATTGGAGATGGTATATATTCTTCGAACGATGGCGGTGGTACCGGACTTTTTGGTAATTCCCCTGGTGTTCTAGCTGGTTTAGCTCTATGATAAAATAGAACAAAAATATCAATAATGGTATTTCTACTTGTGAAACAATTAGCCTATCCTTATTGGCAGAGCTTCGTAATAGCAAACCAACGAGCTGTTTTTGAACGACTCAACAACAAATCTATAATTTTTCATTACTTTTTCATATACATTCGAAGAAAAAAAAATGTTTTTTCTCGTTCAAAAACTAGTCGAAAGTATTTTGTACTGCGGTGCTGCGAGCTGTCGGTTATGCGTGAGCATTGCAATATTAAAAAGTTATCAAATTATAATTAAAGGAATGATATTGAAGCGGCGATAGAGCGGCATTATTATTTTTCTTTTTGGCTGTATTCGATATTGCATAAAATAATATTAATAATAATAATAATAATCTAATATATTTGATATATGATTTTCTGACAGACTAGTAACCGCAGCCCTGTCGCCAATGATCGATCCGATAATCATAGGCGATGTTGCAGAAGTGTCGATACGAGATGCTCTAGAATGCTCGGACCTTTCCACGACGAGCTTTATTCTTTCAGAGTTTTGTAGAAGATACTGGGCGTCTACATGCCTCACATCACGTGTGTCGTAATCGTCGATTTTCTTTATCACGTCACCCCTCTGGAGCTCCTCGTTCTCCGACTAAAATCAAATACAATGATCACTTTCACTAAATATATCATATGACATGTCATATTATATACGTATAAATATTTATATTTATATTTATCATATAATTAAATTGATCTTTATAACAAATGATTTTTAGGAAATTCACAATATTTTCACTTCTATTTCATTCAAATGTTCAAACACGTACATTTTGAAGAAAAATATTTTACCACGAATTATATATTTTTTATATAGAAATAAAATAAAGCTGGTATTTCGTAAATAAGACAGTATATTCGCGCGCGCGTATACGTATGTATATATATATATGTATGTATATCTATTATGTTTATGAGTAAAAGCAAACGAAATTAATCCTATAGTTGTATTGGTAATAAAAATAGTTGGCATTAATCCATGTGTGTTTATCGTTCTTCTCCTGTATCTAATAATCGTGCCAAAGGATTTCACATATCGTGAAACTCATGAAAATTCTAGAAGTTGTTATAGTTATCTACGATATATATATATACACGTACAAACTTTTTAACATAGATTTATCTACACAATTAAATACAACGATATTTTAATAACTGACTTAACGTGATTCGATTAAGAACATTAGAATTTTAGAGAACTACGAAGGCTCACACGACGACTTTAATTAAATTGAAGAGTTCATTGTCCATATTATGTAACTAAAACTGTTTCTCCTCTTTTCTTTTTCTTTTTTTTTTCTTTTCTTATTTTTTAGATACGATCGTATATCTCCTGTCTTTTTTAATAATTATATATTTTTCTTTACCATGTTATTTTTCAAGGACCATCGAACGATGCGCATAAAATTGCACTTATATTTTCTCGTATCTTAATTCTCATCTGTTTCATTCTTTTCTTTTTCAGATCTCTCTTAAAAACTTTTCATCCCTTCTCGATCATTCGTATAAAATTGAAAAGAAACTCACGCGGGTGACGACGATAGGTGAACCCAAATCAGCCCCTCCAGCAATTCTTATTCCCCAAGGTCTACCAGTACTGGATCTTTTAAGTTTTATAATCAAAGTTTGCTTCTTCGTCATGTTCTAATCCTTTGGTCCACGATGTAACGTGATAACGAACACAATGAGAGAGAAAGAGAAAAAAGAAAGAGAACGAAGGGGAGAAAAAACTTTTCTCAACAAATATTTGATAAATAACTTTCGAAAAGCACGAAACAATTAAAAGGAAAAAAAATAAATAAAAAAATAAATGAATAGAATATTGTGAAAATATAACAAACGAAATAGTAAAAATGACGCGCGCGTAGACAAATGAGAACTGAGGTGGTTCACAACGGTGCTTTGACTTTGACAGGCCTAACTCGAAAGCTCGTTGCTCAACTAACAGGCTGCTTCTGCTATTCTGGCCCCATTTCGAATTGGCATCCCACTTGTATTGTTCTGGCCCGACCTGCACTCATTTCTCTGGCATTTACGAGTTGGGGCGGACGGCAAGCATACACATATCTGCGCGCGCACATAAGATTCTCTCTAACAAAACTTCAACCCTGCTCAATTTTATTTCCATACAGTTCTTCCTTGTGGGAGGTCGTTGAGGTTCAGCTCAGAAAGATCTAATATCTTTCATTAGAATATCTCGTCCCGATATTATTAGCTCTTTCTGTCGATCACAATAATATCATATTTTGTTCTCCATCTTTATATTATATATAAATGAAAATTAACGTAGTAATAAATTAGGATAATTTTTTATGTGTCAAAATCAATCAATAGAGAATTGGAAATTTTTTAAATAATACAACATAAACACTGGAGAAAATGATTATTTGAACGAGAAAAGATATTATTAAAAATATTTATAGGTTTACGTATAACGAAGGGGAAGATAATATAGTGGATATTTGTTTCATGTTTCTTTTTTCTTTTTTTCAATATATAAAATTGCAAACAAAGAAAAAAGAAACACTAAAGTGTAAGAGTTCTGAAAACCATTCAGGTTGAGTCAGATACTCACATAGGTTTCGTAATAATTGCCTATGGAGAACTTAAGAGCCATTTCTTCTAACGATGAAAGTCCTTTGCTCTCTTGTACTCTTCTTAGAGAGCTACTTTCACCGACGTCCGCAATCGTCCGAAAGCTTCTCCCCTATGCTCGTACGATTTAATTAGTTTAGCTGCACTGTGTGATCGAAGAGTCTTGAGATAGAAAAGAGAAAGGAAATGAGATAAGGTGTAAGGTCCCTAAGATGGAGCAAGACGGATCTATTGTGTACGTAAACTTCGCCTTAAATTAGCAACCTATAGCGCGAAAGGTTAGTCAATCAGAGTGTTCAGACTTCACTGTTCTAGTGACTCATTTGTATAGATTTATTCAACGATTCGAAGGATCATGTGTAATATATTGTTTTGATATATAGTATTATCGATGATTCATTACATTATATTAGACGGTCGTCTATTAATGATCTCTAAAAATACATCCGATCGCATACGAGTTCGGAAAAAATAAACAAAAATAATATGATAAGATATAGATATGCTGTTATAAATCTGTATTAAAAAATAACTTTTGAAAATTATTTCGATACTTTCGATTTGAAGATTACTTCGATTGCAAGTATTCTTCGGTAATAACTCTGCTAATAAGCATCCTACGTATTTCGCTAGTACCTGCACCAATTTCATAAATTTTAGCATCTCTTAGATATCTTCCAGTAGAATAATCATTGATATATCCGTTTCCACCTGGAATTGATAAATATAAAATGTAGAAAGATCGAAGAAGGTATCGTAAATGTTATGAAAGAAGTGACAATGAACTACCAAGTATCTGAATCGCATCTAAAGCAGCCTTCGTTGCATTCTCAGCGCAGTAAAGTATCACTGCAGCGCAATCCTTGCGATTCACGTGTCCCGCATCGCAAGACCTTGCAACCGAATACAAATAACATCTACTAGCGCTTAGGGTCGTATACATATCTGCGATTTTTCCCTAAAAATTTAAATAACGAGTTTAATACATATTATACATTGTTCAGTATTTTGTATATCATTTACAATTTTTCAGAGATATCACCTGTATCAATTGAAATTCGCCTATATACTTTCCAAATTGTTTTCTAGTATGTGCATATTCAAATGCAACATCGCAGCAAGCTTGGAATAAACTAAAAGTGCATTTAAATTATTTAATAGAAGAAATCAATTAAAATAATCAAATCGTCGTGTCTTACCCTAAAGGACCACCTGCTAAAATCAATCGTTCTAAATCCAAACCACTGAAAAGTACATATATTCCTTTGTCTAATTCTCCGAGCATATTTTCCACTACAAATATTTATTATATATACTTTATATCAATCAGATGAAATTTGTACATAAAAATGCAATATATGATTTACCAGGAACTTTACAATCCTCGAAAATTAACTCCGAAGTATTCGAGCCTCTCATTCCTAATTTATCTAATTTCTGAGCTGTACTGAATCCTTCCATTCCTCGTTCTACGATAAAAGCTGTGATTCCATGTTGCGGTTTTAAAGCATGTGGATTTGTTTTGGCATAAACTATAAAAACATCAGCATCCGGACCATTTGTTATCCAAAATTTATTTCCGTTTAAAACATAGTAATCGCCTTTCCTTTCGGCTTTTAATTTCATCGATACGACGTCTGATCCAGTTTCTGGCTCCGACATAGCCAAAGCTCCGATATGTTCACCATTACACAACTTTTTATCAAATTATAATCGTTAGAAAAATATTAAAAAAATATTTTCTTCTTAATATTAATCTATTTACCTTTGGCAAATATTTCTGTTTCTGTTTGTTCGTACCATTTCTATTAATTTGATTAACGCACAAATTGGAATGAGCTCCATAACTAAGCCCAATGGCTCCACATGCTCTACTTATTTCTTCCATAACTATTACATGCTCAAGATACGAACCACCGGTTCCACCATATTCTGTATCCGCTGTTATTCCTAATAGACCCAAATTACCGAGTTTTTTCCAAAATGTCTAAAGAGATTCGATATATAAATTCAATGGTTAATTTTACAAATTTAAAATATACAGATATTATTTATTTAAAAATTTATGTAACAATGCATACTCTAAGTTCGTCAAAATTATTTTTTCTGTCGATTTCAGCTGCCTTAGGAGCCAATTCTTTTTGCGCAAAGTCGAAAACTAAGTTGCGAAGCTGTATAAATAAATAAAAGTAAAATTAATTTTAATAAAGTACGAGTTATTGCGCCATGATATTGATATTCCTTTATGCTTGCGAGTACAAATCTTGTCTACCGTAAAGAGTGCATTATTAAAGTAAGTTAAGAAACCTACGAAGTTAGTTCAGATGTTTTGCTGTTAGAGCGAGCTACGAGTACAATAATTACATGCCGCCTCGTAATTAATATTAATAAAAATAAACAATATCATATCTAAATACTAATATAAAATATAAAAAATCTTAAAATATAAATATGTATATTATGTATTTTATAAAAATCGATTTCTATTTATTTTGAATAATTGATAATAAAATAATGTAATAATTATTACAATATGATAATGATTACATTTTCCAGTAGAATTTCGATCATTAGAAAGTCACATTAACTAACCTCTTTTTCTTGGTCATTTAATCCAAATGCATTTTCATTTATTTTATAATATTTTGTTGAATATTTAATATTACATTCGTACATATATTTTATAGAATTTCTAAGCCGCACGTTTTTTAATAAATTCGAACACCACATTTTGTAAAAATAAAATTTGAACAGTCTCACTTAACATTCAACTGGTAATATATTACACATATATGTATTGTGCAATGAAGATTGCATAAATTTAGATAACATTTTTTATCGTCGTAATAATTAAAATAATCGTATGTAGTGCACAAAAGCGAAGTATTTACATAATATATAATAAGAATACATAAATATAGATTTAAAATAATAAATGGAATGAAAATAACTCAGTAATTAAATGAAAGACTTAGTAATTAAATATTATAAATTTATATACTATAACTATACAAAAAATATAATTACAATTTTATTATATTAATTGTTTGAAAAATTAATATTATATAATAGTTTAATTATTTTAAATATTATATTATGTATAGAGGAAACTATTCTGAACACGTTGCGTTACATCACGTTGTCGCATGTGTTTGTCGACAGTGCTATACATCCAGCATGGTTTATTATCGAGTTACGTTTAGTTGTAGAAATTTCGATTATTCGGATAATTTATTAAACATTTAAATATATTTATGTTTTAAATAATTTTTTTTTTTCAAAGTAAAACATGGGTGAAGTAAAATTTAGTAATTTGGATAATATAAAATCAGAACAAAAATACAATAAAGTCGTGAAACATATACAGGTATTAAAGAGGTTATTTACAAAAAAGTTATAGTCTTCAATATTGTTTCATTTATTTATTTGTGATTATGTTAATAACATTAAAAAAATGAAATGTGCAATAATAATAATAATATATTTTACGTGATATTTATAATTGTAGGATAAGTGGAAATTAGTACCTGCTTTTCTCAAAGGAAAAGGTTTAGTCAAACAACACATCGATTCCTTCAATTATTTTATAAATGTTGAAATAAAAAAGATTGTCAAAACAAATGAAAAGGTACTTAGTGATGCTGATCCTTTGTTTTATGTAAAGTAAGTACTATTATAATTGTTTCTAATGTTGAAGTAACAATCAATAATGTGTCTACTTTTTTTCTAATTGTTTATTTATTTTTATTAAAATTTAATACATAGATACTTGAACGTACATGTTGGATCTCCCGATGTAGAGGAAGGTTTTAACGTAACTCGTTCTACTACTCCACATGAATGTAGATTGCGAGATTTAAACTACTCTGCACCAATTACCGTAGACATTGAATATATCAGAGGTCATCAACCTATTATTAGGAATAATTTGTTGATTGGAAGGTAGATTTTTAGATCTCTTTTATTAAAATACCATTTAAAAGATATTAATTTGAGTAATTATTTCTAGAATGCCGATTATGCTTCGGAGTTCAAATTGTGTATTAACTAACAAATCTCATTTTGAATTGGCTAAAATGAATGAGTGTCCTCATGATCCTGGTGGTTATTTCATTATTAATGGTCAAGAGAAAGTTATACTTATCCAAGAGCAAATGCTTAGAAATAGAATTATTTTAGAAGAAGATAGCAAAGGATGCGTTGTAGCATCTTGTAATAGCTCTACGCAAGAAAGGAAAACAAAAACTAACATAGTTGGTAAAGGTGGAAAGTATTATATGAGACATAATATTTTTCAAGATGTAAGTAAGTCAAAATTATAATAAATGATATATTTACATTGTTAGAAAATAAAAATTAGTAATAATCTATTTTAATTGTTAGGATGTACCTGTTACAATAATATTTAAAGCAATGGGAATAGTATGTGATCAAGAAATCATGCAACTTATTGGTGCAGAAGAAGAATTTATGAAAAAATTTGCACCTAGTTTAGAAGAATGTCATACGTTACATGTTTTTGCTCAAAATCAGGCTTTAAGGTTCCTATTTACAATTAAATGAAATCAATATAATATAGTTCCAATTATTTTTTTTTTTTTCTTTTAGGTATTTAAGTAATAAAAGGAAACAAAAAAGATATTCTATGATCAAAGCTAGCATTACTGATGAGATCAAGGATATTTTAGCAACCAATGTTCTATCTCACGTTCCTGTAAGTATCTTCAAAATATGTCAGCATTGATATTTATTAAAAAAAGAATTATATTAATATAGGTCAACGATTTCAATTTTAAATTAAAAGCTACTTATCTGGCTTTAATGGTAAGAAAAGTCATGAAAGCACAAGGTGATGGAAAACTTGTAGATGATAGGGATTATTATGGTAACAAACGTTTAGAATTGGCTGGTTCTCTTTTGTCTCTTATGTTTGAAGATTTATTTAAAAGATTTAATCGTGAGGTATGTATAATATTATTAATATATCTTATAAAACAAAATGTTTATTTATATCATTTTTGCAGTTAAAACAAATTGCAGATAAAAATATACCAAAAATAAAAGCAGCACAATTTGATATTGTAAAGCATATGAGACAAGATCAAATTACAAATGGTTTAGCATTTGCTATATCATCTGTAAGTAAATATTATTATTATTTTTAATAATTCATTAATATGTGTCGAATATCCGATGATACAAATATATTTGATTTAATAGGGTAATTGGACTATTAAAAGATTTAAAATGGAACGCCATGGAGTCACTCAAGTTTTGTCAAGGCTATCATATATTTCAGCTCTTGGCATGATGACACGTGTTAATTCACAATTCGAAAAAAGTAGGAAAGTATCTGGTCCTAGATCTTTGCAACCATCCCAATGGGGAATGTTATGTCCAAGTGACACACCTGAAGGAGAGGTAAGAAATATATGTATGTTTAGAGATGTGTTTATTACATTTAAAGTAATCTGTGTTTTATAAATTTTTTTGTGGTTTATTTCAACAGAGCTGTGGATTAGTTAAAAACTTAGCTCTTATGACACATATTACTACAGAAGTTGAAGAAGAACCTATTATAAGATTAGCATTTAATCTCGGCGTTGAAAATGTCAACATACTGGGTGGAGAAGAAATTAATAATAAGGATGTTTATATGGTCTTTCTAAATGGAAACATTTTAGGCATTGTCAAAAATTATCCAAGACTTGTGCATATATTCAGATTATTACGTAGAAAAGGTCTGGTGAATGGTTTTGTTTCGATATTTACACAACATCAACACAGGTATAATACAAGTTGTATTATCCGTATTATTATTTATAGAAATTATTTTATAGAAATAGTTATAATTTTTTTTTAAATCTTACAGCTGTATTCAGATTAGCTCTGATGGAGGACGTTTATGTAGACCTTATATAATTGTAGAGAAAGGACAACCATTAGTTCAAGAAGAACATATTAAATTGTTGGAACAAGGTGTTAGAACTTTTGAAGATTTTTTACAAGATGGTAAATACAATACAATGATTATTCACATAGTAAAAATAATTAATCAACTACATTATCTTTATATTTTACTTTTCCATTTCATTCTCACTTGCAGGTTTAATTGAATATTTGGATGTAAATGAAGAAAACGATAGTTCTATAGCATTTAATGAAGCACATATAAATGTAAACACAACACATTTAGAAATTGAACCTTTTACATTATTAGGAGTTTGTGCTGGTTTAGTACCGTATCCACATCACAATCAGAGTCCAAGAAACACTTACCAATGTGCTATGGGTAAACAAGCTATGGGAACCATTGGTTATAATCAGCGTAATCGTATCGATACTCTTATGTATAATTTAGTTTATCCACAAGCACCAATGGTGAAATCACGTACAATAGAACTCATTAATTTTGATAAATTACCTGCTGGCCAAAACGCAACAGTAGCAGTTATGTCTTACAGTGGATATGACATTGAGGATGCTTTAATTTTAAATAAGGCTTCTATTGATAGAGGATATGGAAGATGTTTGGTGTATAGAAATGCAAAATGTACTTTGAAAAGATATGCTAATCAAAGTTATGATAGGATAATGGGTCCATTAATCGATACAACTACTAAAAAACCAGTATGGAAACATGATATAATTGACAGTGATGGCATTGCTGCCCCAGGTGAAATGGTAGAAAATAAAAAAGTGATGGTAAATAAATCTACACCATCATCCAGTATTGGTCCGGTTAATTCTGCCAATGCCCAAGCACAAACAGAATATCGAGATGTTCCCATTTTATTCAAAGGTCCAGTTCCTGCTTATGTAGAAAAAGTTATGATATCTAGTAATGCAGAAGATGCATTTTTAATAAAGTTATTGTTAAGACAAACTCGAAGGCCTGAAATAGGTGATAAATTTAGTAGTCGTCATGGACAAAAAGGAGTAACTGGTAAGGATTTTTTTTTTTTTTAATCACAAAATAGGAAATATTTTTCATTATCATTTTATATTTATATCGTTATGTATTTCCATATAGGATTAATAGTGGAACAAGAAGATATGCCTTTTAATGATTATGGTATATGTCCTGATATGATTATGAATCCACATGGTTTCCCATCACGTATGACTGTTGGAAAGTTAATAGAATTGCTTGCTGGTAAAGCTGGTGTTCTTCAAGGACAGTTTCATTATGGAACAGGTAAATTTATATAAAAACATAAAAGCTAGAATGATAAATTATTATAAATAATTATAAATTATATTCACAGCATTTGGTGGTTCCAAGGTTGAAGATGTTTGTGAAGAACTCAAAAAACATGGTTTCAATTATTTAGGAAAGGACATTTTTTACTCTGGGACTACGGGTGAACCACTTCAAGCATACATTTATTCTGGCCCTGTAAGATTTTTAATTCCAATTTTTTTCTACTTTATGAATATTATTTATTCAATATTTGAAATGTTTCTTACAGGTATACTATCAAAAACTTAAACATATGGTACAAGATAAAATGCATGCTCGTGCCCGTGGACCTAGAGCAGTTCTTACACGCCAACCAACGGAAGGTCGTTCTAAAGAAGGTGGTTTACGTTTAGGTGAAATGGAACGTGACTGTCTGATCGGATATGGAGCTAGTATGATGTTAGTGGAAAGACTTATGATATCAAGTGATGCATTTGACGTTGACGTTTGTAATAAATGTGGTCTAATGGCATACAGTGGATGGTGCCATAGTTGCCGCTCTAGTGGCTGTGTTTCAACCATTTCCATGCCATACGCTTGTAAATTACTGTTTCAAGAGTTACAATCTATGAATATTGTACCTCGTTTAACATTAAAACATTATTGTGATTGAATATATTTATGATACATGATAATTTCTGTATAAGAATTCACTTGTTCATATGATCATTGTATATATATTACATTTCATTAATAAAATTAATATAATCAAATTTAATATGATCAACATTTAATATATATATATATATATATATATATATATATATATATATATATCGTAATAAGTTTTATTTCATTTATAATATATTAATAAAATATAATTTTTCTATCATTTTATATTGTCAATGTATATGTATATATAGATATGGTTTGCAATGCATTCATCATAGAAATTCGGCATGTAATTTAATTTCAGGATTTTCAATATGCCTTTTGCTTTGTACCAAGCGTAATTCTATTCTTTCTGCAAATTGTGTCTTTTCCTCCTTATGTTCTGAAAGTTGAATAATTATATTCATGTATATAATTATGTAAATACATATTATATATATGCGTGTGTGTCTATGTGTATGGTAACAGAATTTTAAAGAAAATTTACCTTGAAATGATTTAAAAGTTTCAAAAAGAACGCCTTGTAAAGAATTTATTGTCTTTTCAGTGGCAGTTTTAATATCTTCTTGTAAATATGTATGAGCAAGAAATAGAGCAGCAAATAGATCTCCAGAACCAGTAAAAGATAATGGTATTTTTGGAATATCAACCTTAAGTTGTACATCGTCTATAAATAAAATAAATAAATAGAGACAATATACAAATTAATAAACATTAATTCTTAATATATTATTAAGAATACCTTTCAATGAACTGATAATTGCTAATATTTTATTATTCATTTCTGCAGATGATACGGCTACAGTTTGTGGTCCCATTTTATGTAATTCTTTTATAATATTTTCCAATTCATCCAAACTATTAACAGTTTTATCAGTTAACAATCTAAAACAGAATGCATATAATTCATTGTAACAAGAAGGTGCAATCAGTAATAAACAATATTATAAAGTATCAATATACTATTTTTTTACATACTCTGTTTCATACTGATTTGGAACTACAATATCTGCAAGGGGAACTATCTTATTTTTATAAATATCTTTTAATTCTTTAGGAACATACATCTTACCATTATCACCCATAACAGGATCACATACTAAAAAACAATAACAAAAACTATAAATTATCATCAGTCATAATAAATTAATAGGAAACAGATAAATATACCATATATAAGATTAGGATTCTTTTGTTTTAATGCTTTAACTAATAAAGCTATTCTATTCAAAAAAGATGCAGATCCTATATATCCTGTAAGTAGATGAGTATAATGATCCAAATTATTTTCTGCCAAACCATTTACCAATTCCTCTGAAATATAAGTATGTATTTTGAATTAGATAATATAACATTATAAAATACATATTTTTAATTTTATTTATATTTTTTATGCGGTGAAATAATAACATCCATTGTTATAAAATTGTTCTTACCTAAATCTTTATCATTAAGTACTTGGCCTTTGAAAACTTTATATCCTGTATGATTTGATAATTGAACAGAATTAATAGCATCTACTTCAAAACCTAATAACTAAAACAAAATTTATTAAATTCATATAAGTATGCTGAAGGACATATACATTAAAAAAATAAATAAATTTTTATTTTTGTTTATATAAATCATATTTTATATTTACTTGCAGAGGAAATGTAGCACTTTTATTACCAACATATCCTGATACTACATGACTTTGGATCGAAAGTACCCGAGGAATTTTTTTCGAATTCATATTGCTGTTTTTAACGAGAAATACTCGCAATTAATAATGTTATTTTCCTAAACTTTAGCGAGATAAGAAATAATCACAAGTCACGTGTTCCTTTTTCGTTGATTAAAAGCACTGTAGATATATAATAATAAAAAAAGAATTGTTATCATTAACAATATAAATATATCTTCAACAGTATACATGATTCCTAGTTTACCGATCATAAGTAAAGGAGCACACTACTTTATATTCTTATATCTTTTTTCTTCTTTATTAAAGAATATTAAAATTAGTCTCGTTTCCGTATTTTGAAATTTATAGTATAAATTAGAAGTTATATAATAGTATTAGCTTAAACTTTAAAATGGACATTAATGCAATAGGTACAATTTATGTTATACAAGTATTAAGATTATATTGAGGAAGTATGAATATATTATTACTTCCAAATTATAACTAGAAAATATTTATCTTCTATATCTTATCTACGATTGGCACAGGGAGAGAAAGAGAAAGAGAAAGAGAAAGAGAGAGAGAGAGAGAGAGAGAGAGAGAGAGAGAGAGAGAAGTTACTTTTTTATAATTTTTAGTATAGTTTCAATAGAGAGTGCGATCATCTACGTTCATGTTACCTCATGATTTGTTTTGTGCAGCCTGAAAAGTATGGCGACGTGGGAAAGTGAAAATGTTAATGACGATGAAAATGCCGACGGTATTAATGATAATTTCAACGACATTATTGTGGCAGCTGATTTACAGGATTATTTGGATGATAGTTTAGATTTACCTAGTTTCAGAAAAGTTTACGAACAAACGGATGTATTTGAACATGAAAAACACTCCGATGATGAATATGTTAACAATGAAAGGCTATCTAACAACAACAGTACGAGGTAAGGTTGGCTAAGTTCTTAATAAATATTATGTTAACAAATTAATGTAATTTTTTATTTGAAACCTTTAAAGTTCGAATTTAAAAAATATTCTTAATCTTTAAATCTTTATGTTATCTATATGTATCTTAAGTTTTTACGTCGTTTCCTTATAAGGATAGAGTACTTTTGAAATTGGATTCTTATTTTTTATACTTCAATGTTTGATTATTAATGTTCGATAAATCGTCTTTTATTTTTTTCTAATAAATTTAATATCCAAATTTTTTCCAAAATGTTTAATGCTGTTATAAATGTTTATTCATGCATTAAATCATTTAATATAAAAATATTTTTGTTTACAAAATTTGTATAAAGTAATTTCTTTGTGTATAACGATAGTGTTATGATTATATCTAGCCACATCCACCATGCAATTCGTCCGCAAGAAATTCATATGCATATTCATTCCAAGGAAAATTATTCTTCGTCTAATGGTTTTTTACATAAAACAATTACTACTGATAATATAGATTTGGACACAAATCAAAAGAATATTAATCGTTATACTTGTGAATACGAAGGATGTCCTCGAACATATAGTACTATTGGAAATTTACGCACTCATATAAAGACCCATAAAGGTAACCCTTTCTTGTTTATGTTTAGCTATATAAGTTCGTATGAATGCAGTGTTGTCTATCGATTTGTTTATAGGTTCTTTATAAAATAGTCTTATAAAACGTGTTTAACCTGTATATATAGTATTTATCTTGCTGGCAATATACATCTATTTTTATGTATTCTTCAATAATCATATATAATGTATTCAAATAAATGTGAATACATCCATACATTTTCTTCTATCTATTAGTGTGTTAGTCTAAGTAAAATGTATGTTTTGACATTTGCTATAAACCGATAGTACTATATAGAGATATTATGAATGTTGCTAATTGTTTAACATGCTTTTGTCTTATCATTTCTGGTTTTTCCAAAAGAAATTTATATTGCTAACTATAGTTGGGAGTTATTACAAATTTTATGTTTTTATAATTATAGTTTTATATGTAAAAAAAATAGAAAGAATATTTTTTATTTCGTACTAATAATAATTTTCGTGTTAGTGCTTTCAAAGGATAGATAAATAAGGTAAGTTCATAGACCTAATATTTATATATTATCATTAATATGATCTGTATAATGCTTTCTGTTTTTTATATTGCTGCTTACGTAGTCTTGATTCAAAATTATTGTGTCATCATTGTTAGTATAAAGGGAATGCTTTGACCTGCATGGCTTTCAGATGCCGCAAGAAAAGGTAGCCCCACAAATTTTTTATGTGGAGGGATTCTCAAAACTTTCAGGCGAGTTTCGATTTAAATGTGCAGAACCAGGTTGTGGGAAGGCTTTTCTCACATCATACAGCCTAAAAATCCACTCTAGGGTACATACAAAAGTAAAACCATTTGAATGCACTCACAAAGGTTGTGGAAAAGCATTCAATACCCTTTACAGATTGAGAGCTCACCAAAGACTTCACAGTGGTAATACATTCAACTGTAAAGAAATTGGCTGTGTTAAATTCTTCACTACTCTAAGCGATCTCAAGAAACACGTTCGTACTCACACTCAAGAAAGACCTTACAAGTATGTTTGAAAGATTCATTCAAACAAATTTAGAATTTCTTCTGGAGTTTGCACAAATTCACTCAAACATATAAAGCTTAAATTAAACATTTCACAATATATTTTTTTTTCCTTCTGTTAAGCAGTTATATTAGATATATTAGCATATAAATGAGTTTAATTGTAGATATTAATTCCTTTTTTGGTTTAATACTTGAAGGTGTAGAGAAAAAGGTTGTGGAAAGGCTTTTACAGCTTCACATCATTTAAAAACACACAAGAGAACACACACAGGAGAACGACCTTACACATGTACCTATAAGAACTGCAAACGATCGTTCACTACTCCTCATAGTTTAAAGAGTCATGTTAAAACTCATAATAAGACTGTTAATAATGAAGATGTGGTAAGTAGCATATTAATAGTACTTATAAAAACTTAATTAGAACAGTATAAAATAAATAAAAAACAGTTTATACGTACGTATGCATAAATAATTATATATATTTTTACAGAGTCATCAAGATCCAATAGATGATAATATTGAAAACCAAAGAAATACATCCCAAATTGTAACAGATGTGGGAAATGAAACAGATTGTGCCAATGATGCAACAGTATCATCTTTTGATATATCATTACCTTCAGATGAGGCACAAGAGCATAAAAATATAACATACATTTCAACTCAAGATAATAATGAACATATCTCTGAAACTTCAATATTAAATATTCTAAATGATAATTCAATTAACAAAGAATTAGATTATAATATTGACAATGAAATCATAAATTGTCCAAACGAAACTATCACAGTTAATCTTCTTTCAACTGATAATATTCTTAATAGCTTTGATCGCCAGACAATTTGTAATTTTGATAATAATGAAAACTATAAAAAGTTTCATCACGTCAATGATTCCAACATGGAATCTAATAATATAACTGAGATGATAAAGGTTCAAAATGACGTATACGAAGCTGATGTATTGCCTTGTTCTTTGAACAAATTACATAGTGATATAAGTGCTCACAAATCATCTAATCCATTAAATTTAGAACAGAAAATTATACAAGATGGCTTGCAAAGCACAATTGCTGAGATTTCAGAAGGTACAAATTTTAATAACAAATCTTTGGTTTGTGAAAGTGATTTTACAAATAATTTGATGAATGAAACATTGAAAACTAAAAATGATACTGCAGCTACATTATACAGTGATACTAGTCAAGAAAGAAATATATTGAATTCATCAGATACTGTGCAGCTTTTTAATGAAGAATTAGATAATCTTTCATTTATCCATGATACAAAATTACAAACGGAGTCTCTTGAAGTAATGACTCAATCCTTGGCATCTAGCACATTAATAAATGGACCATCAGAGGCTGTGGAATTAGCCATAGCATCCGAAGAAGAAATACCTTCAGCTTGGGTAGATGTTACAGCATTAGCTACCGCACCTGTGACTGAATCTTGGTCAGAATTGAACGCCTTTCCTATAGCGGTACATTCGTTAGTAGATTTAGTAGGACCTGACCCTTATCCATTAGAAATAGAAAATCAATTTCAAAATGTGCAAAATTTAGAAACAGTTAATGCAGTAAGTATAGACACTGCTATTCCAAACTCTATTATAACCAAATCTAAAGAAAATGAAAACGAAGTATATAAGATCGATTACTTGAGATATAAAAAACACAGAAACGTCTTGCAAGAAATTGCTGCAGATGCAGATATTTGTAAATGCATTGATTGTAAATGTAATCATTTGCAGAATTGTCAAGATTGCACGAATACCTCTTTATCGGGAACTATTAAAAAGGATATATCAATGAAAACTGTAAATAATGAATGTTTACAAATTGAATGTGCTTGCAATTCTATTTCTGGAAATGGTGAATCTTGTTGCGTAGTAGTTTGCTTGCAAACTTTGCAGCAGTTGCAGAAAATATTTAATGCTAATTGTTGTAGAAGCACTAATACTGATACTTGTTGTAAAGACAAATCGTTATTATCATTAAAATGCCAATTGACAAAAAATCAATGAAGTACAAAGTTGTGTGAAATAACTAGTCATCAAAAAAGAAAGTATAGTATAAAGTTATGTAAAAAAAATTTACAATTGTTAGTAGTTCATATGCTACATTGCTTAGCTTTAAATTTAACTTAAGCAATTTAAATGCCTTTATAGGTTTTTACTTAGAATAAATTAAAAAAAAGTATGACTGCATACGTGTGCGTGTGTGCGTGTGTGTGTGCGCGCGTGTGTAAATTTAACAAAAGATTTTATAACAGATGCAATATATATACTGTGAGATTCTTGTGCCAAAATGTTGATAAATTTTGTACAACATTTTTACATATGTGTCGTATTATATTAATTATCGCGCAATTTCAAATAATAGAAATGCATTTTTTGATATTATATGTTGAATATGGCTATAAAGCAGTACAAATTATTAATATCATATAAATACATATTTTTGAAAAAAACAAACAATAATTTTTTTTGTTAAAATTTTTGCACAATCAACTCCAATTTTTACTATTCTTAATATGCAGATATTATAAACATAAAATTGAAATTGTTACATAAATTGTGCATTATACCAAATATTGTAGATTAATAGTAAATACTAAAAAAGATTATTTATTATTTAATTATTAATAAATGTTTATGTATTACTACATAATTTTATTGTACAGAGTGCCAAATACTTATATACCATGCCTAAGAAAAATGTTGGATATTTCCTAAGTAATATATTCTTTATACTGTGGAGCAGTATGATTACAATACTTTTGTAAGTAATCATACATATTCTGATATTTTAGTAACGATAAATTAATATAATTCTCATTATTTCGTATTATTTTAACAATTATAGTGTGAGATTTTCTATGGGTGTTCATTTATTTGAGAAATGTATCAGATTTAGATCACAAGATAACTTTTATGTACCTAAATAGCTCATAATTGCAATATTTCCATGCTGTCAGAAAAGAAAATTTAATAAAATAATATAATAAATTATAATACAAAATATCTTTTCCTTCTTCTTTTTTTTTCATATACATATTATTTTTTATCATAAACCTCTAAAGTTGATTTGTGTAGAAACTAATAGGATTATTTATTTTATATATATATAAATTTATATATAAATAAGATTATTTATTTATATATATATAAATTTTATTTAGATTGTTAATTTATCTGGTAGAGAACAAATGATCTTAATATAAGATTTTATTTTTACTGCATTTTATACAGCAATAGGATAATTATATGTTAAATATGTATATCTAAGATGTAATGGCGACATTTCAAAAATTTTTAATACTTATTGTGTCGCATGCACAAGAGCTTCTGCAACTTCAACAGCAATGGCTGCTTCGGCTTTATCTTTATCTGTTGTTGCAGAGGAAAGTTGTTGTTGAGCTTTACTAAGTATTTCTCTTGCTGCAGAACTATCAAGATCTTCTACCGGATGAGCTTCTTCTGCTAAAATCTATATATTTTATAAATATGTATATATATATATATATAAATCAAATTTTGTATGCAGTACACATTTCTTATCAATAAATTGGTTGTACCTGTACACTATTATTTTCATTTATTGTCACTGTACCAGAAGAAACAAAAACTTTTTTAGTGTTACCATCTTGTTCGTAAACTGTAACAACACCTGGTTTTAATACGGCAAGGGTAGGTACATGTTTTGGGAGGATACCAAAAGAACCAGAAAATGACGGAACATCTACTTGTCGAATTACACTTTGATCATAAAATACCTGATAAAAAAATTACTTTATAAGAATCATGAGGTATTATTATACATTTTAATTCTTTTTTAATAATTTCATAAGTTATATAAGAATATATATATATAAAACAAGATTTATTTCTACCTGATTTGCACCAGCAAATGTGAATTTCATTTCATCACTGACTGCTTCAGCGTAAGTCCTGATTTGGTTACGCATATATTTTAAATATGGTCGAAGATTACGAGTGATAGTTGCCATTTTACCAGTCTAAATTTAATACATTTTTCAAATGTTATATCATTTTGATATATATGGTTCAATGACATTGTTACATCATAAGATTGAGATATATAACCTTAATTTCGATTGATTATATCTTACTTATTATTATTGAAATAATTTAAGTGTTTCGTTATTTTATGAAAATATTTAACTACACAAAGATAATACGCATTCGAATTATATCTTAACATTTTAAATACCTTTATGATACTAATTTTACCTGTATGGATTTAAGAAAATGTAAATCCTGCTATCGAAGTTCACGCAGCACAGACGAATATGGAAAGAATAGAAATTTAGTTTCTATACTGATTAAGTGATGTCGCTAGTGTATGTTACAAGTAATAGAAAATCCTTTCTTACCAACAATCTCTGATATAGTTCATATAATATTTTGCAATATTTATATTAATAACATTATTGACATATATAATATAATATATATTATATTAAACAATTTATATATCGTGCAGATGACGAATATTTGTTAATATGTTAAGAAATTAACGTGTATATCTTTTAACGATTTTATTTAAATATTAAGATAACAGATTAATATACAAATATAATATTCGCTTATTTAGACTTATAGAGATTACAAAATTGTCTTGCATTAATGTAACAGCTTTCAAAAAATGCACAGAATATTGTGCGTATCTAATATATTATAAAGAAGGCACATTAAAGTATGTAAATATAATTGCACTTTTGATGGATTCGAGTTATATATGTGTATATATATATATATATATATATATATATATATATATATATATATATATATTATATATATTATATATAAATATATATTATATATATAAATATATATTATACATACATACATATATATATATATATATGTATATATGTATATATATGTATGCATATATTATACACTTATTTAATAAAAATGTCCTTTTGATATCATTAAATGTAACTTATTAATCTAGTTATCTTATACTATACATATGTACTATACGTTATATAAAAAGTCTTTTAAAAAATATATGACATATGAAAAAAAACATATGTTGCTTTCTTGTATAAAATATTGCGCGTATCAGGCGCATAATATCAAAGTTTAAAACTGTCACGGCAGTTTTATATATTTTTTAATTTCATTTGAATGTTTCTTACGAGAAACATTTTTAGTAATTTTAAAAATTACTAAAAAATAATAAATAAACAATCTATAATCGCAGAAAATATCACGAATTCACGGAAAGCTTACCGATCGAGGGTTTCTTTTAAACATCCAATTCGTCGTCGGAAGTTTCAGAAATTGTATCAATATTATTTTGATGTTTCGATTTTATGTGCCTTTCTAAATCTCTTCTTCTTACTAAAATTTTACTGCAAATTTCACATTTGTATGGTGATTCAGCATCAGCATGTAGCCTCATATGTTTGTTTAAATTACTTGGATCTCCGAATGGTCGATGACAGTATTTGCAAAGCAATGGCTTATATCCGGTATGAGTTCTTAAAAAGAAACAAAAATACGAAAAAAATTTTCTCTCGTTACTTGTCCCGTTACTTTCATCGATATATCATAAGAAAAGATTTCAAATTATCAAGTTACCTGATATGAATTTTTAACCCATATTTTCTGGAATATACCTTTCCACAATATATACAAAGATGACCTTCTTTAGATTTGCCAAGGTTACTGGCAATAGTTTCTATTTCTGCGGCATGAGTAGTCGTCGGTTGTCTTTCCAGTACGGGTTGTCTGTCATCATTCGCGGTTGATGGACAAAGACCAGATAAAACACCAGGTCCATTTATATATGAATATGGTTTAAATGCCGATTGTCGATTTAATAAATTGTGCCTAATAGAATATATCGAGCTTAGCAAGTGTGGTGAAATTTGTCCAGGAGAAGGTTGATTCGAAGATGAAGGCGAGAACTGATTAGATGATGTAGGTGATGGATTTAAGGATCTATGAGAATTTGGAGGTTCTATGAGGATTGGCGAAATCATATTTCTGGAAGCGGTTAGTTGAAATCGGAATGGTGTTGGAGAGCATAAATTTGTTAAGGAACTAATTTTTCTTGATAAAAGATTCCATAAATGATTAAGATCTAACCGGTCACAATCTAAAGAGACGTGTAATTTTAAAGGATTTGGATATTCGAAAACGGTATGGCATATGTGGCAAATATATCGATCTTGTCCTGCAATAAACGATGAAAATATGAGAAATTTATTTATCAATTAGAATACTTCTTATTTCTTGTCATTTTACCTTGAATGTTACGTGGATTTAAAAATGGAATGTTTAATATAAGTAAGAGATTTTCTGAAAACCATAAGAATAGTAATTCACCCGGAGCAATATCTCTTATCGTTTTCATTACTACTCCCTTTCCGCTAGGTATCAGTAATATATTATTGGTGTGGCAATCGGTCGCAAGAGTTACTATTTTAAGCCAAGAAGAAGCGCTAATGTGTCTATCTAAGCTGTATAGTCGTCCTTCCGATTCGGCAATCTCAACCTGCAATGATCGTATGATTTTTATATTTTTCTTTTTATTTCGATAATAAATGTAACTGCCTTTCTATTTTTTTTTTTTTTTGATTATAACTCGAGAGAAACGAGAGACAAAGATCACAAGAACGAAAAAATAAAAAAGAAACTTACATATTTTGCTATTGATGCGCCTTTTTCAGGAAACTTATTTAACTCGATGATCTCGCTCGTAGCATCTTTCCTTAAAAAAGTAACTGCCCTGACAATTGGCAAACGATTTTGTAGTGAGCTCGATGCTCCGAATTTCTCCAAACTCATTATTGAATCGTTTGACACCATTGGAGGATACATGATTTATAAATGAGGTCTCAAATAATGAGGTATCAAAATAATGTGAATTTTGTAATATTAGATTGAACGTGATACTGAATACTCGGAAAACTAATTGATAATTCTGTTAGTTTTAGGCACTAAAATTTCGATGAAAAATCGTTGTAGAAGATTCACAAAAACGTTCTCGTACTTTTGGCCACTAAGAACTCTGAGTTAAAACTGTTGTGACTTAACATTGACGTTGAAAATTTACTGAGAGTTCTATGGGTCTTGATGACCACCAAATGAAGTGAAAATTTCTACTAACTACTAACTGAGTTACGCACAGCCTTTAAATATGTCCGGATTGTTAATTTGACCCCCACTAGTTTTTCCTACGAGTATATGTCTAATTGTATTTAAACGCCCTAAAGGGAGGAGACACCCTCTTCCCATCACACATCTCGAATATTGTCCAATAGTGTTACAGAATGGTGGGGGGGTGTAGTAAGCTATTCGCTGGGGTTGGTTCGCTTTTGTAATACTGCAAGGTGTAATGGTACTTTTTGCAGATTCTATACTTTTGCAGATTCTTAACTCTCCCTCTCATCTTCGTATATTGTTAAATATTTATTATTTTAATGCAAAAATGCAAATTTTACAGTAAGATTCTGACATTTTACAAAACATTTTTATTTTATTTTTTCGTAACTAACAACAAATTTCGTATAATTATAAACAACATGTTTAAGTTGACACATGAGTTAGTTTTAAATAAACAATTTTTTGTTGGAATTTTATAACGATGACAAGACTTTTTAAAAGATGTAGACATTTTTTTTTAATTTTTCGACAAATGTATGAAAATTACAAAACTCATGTTCATGTAAAATTTTATTTAATTTACAATTTTATTTGTTTCAACAATTCATGTATTTTCAATAATGATTTCTTCAATTCTTTTCAAGTTTTGTGAAAATTTGATGATTTGGGATCAAATGTTAGGTTCATACCTGCATGGGTCTTATGTCCGTGTTCGCGGATGCATGACGGACATAATGAACCCGTAATATTTATCTTTTTCCTATCCATGGAAGAAATTTACTTACTATTTTAAAACATACTAATTAATAATCGCGAGAATCGAAAGAAATCTTTGATTTATGATGAAAAACACTGTTTAACAATTAATAAATATCATAGAAAATATCGAAAAAAAGAAGAGCTATAGAGATTCATTGTAAATTCTGATAAAAATGACAGAATCATAAAGTCTAACTAATAAATGTTCTCTGAAAAAATTTTAAATATTTCTTTTTATTAATTCCGAATTTTTTAACTTAAAGCCCCTTATATAACATTATCTCGAATAAAATCGTTCAAAATTCTGTTGAAATTTCTTTTTACCTATAATTTTATCTAGGTAATTCGCATATAGATCGTATATAAAAAAAAAATTGTACGAAGGGACGCGAGAGCGAATAGATCGAGATAAGTGGTAGATCGTTCAGCGAGAAAGAAGATTCGCGATTTGTGGAACGTCAACGGGAGATGGGACACGTTTGATGGGGCTATAAAAGCCTCATGTGAAAGGACATTGTTTGGCTCAGCTGCAATTCGGTCTACGTACTATCGAAAAGGAAAAGATAGATAGAGAGAGAGAGAGAGAGAGAGAAAGAGAGAAAGCAGGGGATCTGTCGAAAGGTGCATCTGAATCAACGCTTGATTAGGAAATTAAGTGGCTCATTCTTCTTGCACTCTTGCATAGATCTAGCAAGTGCGATATATCAAGGATTTGCTTAATCATCCGGCTAGATCTCGATGGATCTTTTACTCCAATCGGATTTGTCTAGCATTGAAGATGATCTATGGAATTCTTTTTTTCTATTTTTACTTTATACTTTCTCTTTTCTTTTTATTTCTATGATTTACTTTAACGATGAAATCAACATAAATTAACAAACGAAGTTTTATCGCTTCTACGATCTAACGTTTTCTTAAAATAATTATCTTGTCTAATCTATAAAAAGGGTCCATACAGTTGGAAATAGAGCTTAGAAAGTTCTACGTAATTACAGGTATTCCCTGCTAATTGCTAGTACCGAGCAGACTAAAAGCAAAAGCACTTAATCTTTAAACGATAAACCTCATTATACAAAAATAATACCTAAAGATTTTTATCAAATTTTCTTTCACTATTACTAACATTTCTAAATTTAAAAAGAAACAACGAATTTAGTCATAGACTACCCTAACAAGGAAAACCAGAAGATGGTGATGGTTCTTTCGTGGTGGTCTTGCCGCCATGGTCGTCGTGATTCATGGTAGGGTGTATGGTACCGTAGCAGGGAATGACACGAGTGTTCACAAGCCGCACCATCCCTTAGATCAACCCCTTGGAAAGCACCCTTTGTATATATATATATCTCTCTCTCTTTTCCTCCGCTCTTTCAAAACTCCAAGCACACAAGCCTTTCTTTCTTCTTCAAAAGTTATAGCAAGTGTTCAGAACGCATGTTAGGAAAGCCTTTCTAATAGTTTACCTATGAAATCTCGAATGGTTTAAATAGAAATTCTAATTATATCTTTTGTTGGCAAAATATGAACATCTTTCATAAAACGTAAAATAAAATGAAGAAAAAATAAAAAAGAAAAAAAGAAAAAAAGAAAAATCAAAAGAGCACATAAGAAGAAAAATATCTTTTCTTGTCTCGTTGACAACATTCTTTCTAACTTTTTCTTGTGGTTTATTGACAAACCTCGAAATTTACCCGCATCCTACGCAGGGGGTGCTACCCTTGGTCCTTCTCTTTCTAAAATCAGGGTGCATTCAGAGAAGCACGAGCCAGCAAGCGAGCAAGTGTTCCTCCGTGACCAATGGGCTCTTCCACGCATGTGTGCGCTTCCCAATGCGATATTAATATCGCGATTATCATCTACCTATTATCGTTACTCTCCTCTCCGTACGATCCTTCAAATAAGCCTACGAAAGACACCCTCTTTTGCTTGTACGCATGGTGTTTCTCGAACGTAGGTACAAGCAATAGCATATTTTTGCTATAGGTACATATATTTGTACGATCGATGATGATGATACCTTAAAAAAAAAAAAATATTAATAAAAAAAGTAAAAAAAAAGTAACTTGAGTATTCCTTAGTAAAATATATTTATCGATGCATACATATACATACGTGAATTATAAATTTGCATGTTTTTATTAATTAAACTAATTTTCTTCGAAGGGGTTATAAGAAAAAAAAATGAAATATTTTGAAAATATAATCAGAAACTAGTCCCTCTATATTATTTTCTCATTTTCAACGATCTACATGATTTGTATGCACTTAAACACGCGATGCAGTAGGTGTGAAAATTAAAGAATCGATTGCTCGATAACGTTGTACGAATACACCCTTCGTCATCGCGGAGACGGAACAAATCTTATTGTTCATCGACCCTTTACGAAAGAACCTACGCATAGTCCTTACGCAAGGACTATGCGTGGTTACGCGGAAACACCGGATGCTGCAGGGTGAATTCTGAATTATAGTTGAGTTTTGCGGGGATGTACTCGTAAAGGTGATTCGTTTCGGCTCTGCAAGTGTCAAAAGTTCCCCTAGTCTAATGATTTTTTTTCTAACAATAAGAGACAGTGTGTCTTATGTATTATTAATATTTCCAATCTCTCTCTTTCTCTCTCTTTCTCTATGTGATTTCTCTCGTTAACAACGCATTCTTTAATAATTTGTCGGGAGGATAGATCGATTACTTCTTCTTAATTAACATAATTTTCTTGACTTTCGAACTCGTACGAAATGATTTTTATTATAAATAAAAAAAACAAGTTTTTGTAATGAAAAATGCATAAAAATTGATTTTAATAAAAATTGAGAAAAAGAAAGCAGAACAATTCAGTTTGCAATCGTTTGGAAAATTAGACATATTTTTTATTAATCAAATGTCAAGCTATTTTCTAATGATTTTATCGAGTAGGTACTTATTCGCAGATGAAAAATCAAGTTCTATTTTGGGCACGTGCCGTGAACATATTGCCACTGTTACGTAGAAATGAATACTGTGTAACATGACACGTGACCGTCAGATACCCCATAAGCTCTTTGCACATCATTCACAGAATCCATGCGGTGAAGAGAGTTGTATTTAACCATTAGGAGCTATTTACCTGATTTTAACAGTCAATTCAATGAGAGGAGAGTATCTATGAGCAAATACGGCATTTTTGTTTCAAAAATAGATTCTTGTAAAGACTATCTGCGGAAAAAGAAAATTAAAAAATAAATCAAAATGATGTTTTCAGAAATCAAAAGTTTCTTTAAAATTTCAATCGAGAAAAAGAAATAAAAAAGAGAGAATGTTGTTTTCAGGAAGGTGCAGGTGACACGGGTCACATGACATAATAATAATAATAATAATATCGGATCCCTTTTTTCCGAGAGAGATCGAAGATCCATAGTTCCCTGTTGAAAAGCTAGCCTCCACCGAGTACGACTCACTTGGCACAGGAGTTCCGTGCATATAATACAAGTCCGAGAGCCACCCCATGTGTTTAATTTAATCCAATACAATATGTCCGGTTCACCTTGCTTCTCTTACCGCCGCCGCTGTCGTTATTGCAAAAGGGTGAGTTAAAAAGGGTGGGTGGCTTTTTAAAACCATGCTGATCTCGATTCACCGTGAAACCTCATCCTATTATGATCAATTTAACCCTGATTCAATCAGACAGGTTTTTTACTTTTGCGGTGTACCGCAACAAATATGGAAAATGTGTGTCCCTGTTTCATCCTTTTACTTTTCTTTTTTTCTTTTTTCTTTTTCTTTTTTTTTCCTTTCTCTACGATCGACGGTAATTTGAGATCATTAATGCAATGATTTAATTAATTATTTGTAAAAATCGTTACGTAAAATTAATTGAAAATCTTTTCTATTTTTCGAATAATTTGAAAAAATAAGAAAAGAAAATTAGACTATCTGTTCTAGCGTAGTAGAGATTAAAGAGATATCTAAAGTATTATTTTCTCAAATGGGCAAATTTACAATCGTTGATCTCATCGATTCTAATGACACTTTTATATTTTTCTGGCATATTCTACTCTAATGTAAATTTTTTTCGAAACTTTCGTTCCTTCATAATTATCGTAATAAATCATAAAAGAATCGATGATTTTTATCTTAATCTCCCCTCCATAGTATATATTAAAGAAAACGATCTAAAATTCGTATTGAAATTAAGTATTTTTAAAGTTTCAAGAATGGATGATCAATAGGATCTAATTAAATCTGTATTGGGATAAGATAAAAGAAGTAACTGAGATACTTCCGAAATTTATGAGTCCATTCATGAGAAAATGAAGATAGTAAACAATTGAAATTACTGTACAAATAAATCAACTTTCACTAAAGATGTATGACATAATGTATTCATACCTGAGTAAAAGACCTGTTCAGTCAACTGTGACGTCCTTTTCGTTTACGATAACGTTAATCCCTACCTTCTTTTCAAAAGAAATTTTACCTAAACGATGAAGATGCTTATGACTATTGTATACTGTAATTCATAGTTTCCTACAATCAATATACGTCATTGTTACTTATTTCTTAGAAATACTTCTATAAACATATCATTCTTAGAAATATATGAGAATATCTATGAAAATATCTATGATACATCGATAGATATTTAATCATAAAAAGAAAAATCAGAAATCGATAATTTCGATCATCAAATTCGTTTCTACGAATTATTATCCATTTTTTATATATTTATCATTTTTTAATCTACGTAATAAGATTAGATAAAGATAAAAAATGTTGGTATCTCGTTCGCACAAGACATTACTTGTGTCATTAGACACAATTCTTCAAACTTCGACTATTCAACTAATTACACATGACCAAAAAAAAAACACGAGAGATAAGCTAATTACATCTACTTAAGAAAATAAAAAGAAAGTAGAAATATATGTATCGCCAAATACGTCAAAAGAGATCAAGAATTTTTTTTTTTGTTTCTGTTCCTAAATAATTTCGATCGGTAGTAAATATCGTAGGAAAAAAATCTCTAATAATATAAAAAAAAAAAAAAAAAAAAACAAACAAACAAACAAACAAACAAAACAAATAAAAAATAAGAAACGAAACAAAAAATACAACAAAAAAGAAACGAGTGACACGAACGGGACGAAGGAGAGAAAGAATCGATAATTAATTTTTGATGAAACTATATTCCCTCCTTCGTATTTGTGGCTCTTGTTGTTTGCTATAGGGATAGAGAGCGAGATGGTGTCCTGTCAGGAGAGATGGGGTGGGGTGGAAACGGAGATGGATTTGTCGCACAGCTGTGTACACTGCTTAATGTAGGAAGCCACCTTCCTCTACGAGAAAGAAAGAGAGAGAGAGAGAGAGAACAAGAGAGATTGGACCAGTGCTGGTGAGAAGGTGTCTCTAAATCTAAAGCCAACTAAGATAATTCGAACGAAACGTACGATCAACGACCATGTCAAGATCATGCCCTTTTGAGTACTTAATCAGAGCACATGCGATCTCGTTTAACAACAGAAATCCTACCTGTTTTGTTCTTATATGTATATTATGTATATATGTATGTGTATATATATATATATGCATATGTATATGTATGTATGTATGTATGTATATATACATTAACCGTGACCTTCCAATAGTTTCGATCCGTGTACAGAACGTCGAAATAAACTGTTACTATCTAATGTCGTTTTTTTCTCTTTCTTTCTTTTTTTTTTCATTTCATAGAATTGTGTACACTTTGTAAATTTCGATGTTAATCCAATAATAACTACCCGCTAAATAAGACTGTCTTTCTGGGAATATCATCTTGTTCTTCTTTCTAATCTTTCTGTACCTGTTTCTCGACCTTGTGTTCTAATATTTCTTACGATCATTTCTCTCTAACAATAACAGGAAGATCGATTCGAGATCGATAATCGATATCTTGTCTGAATTCTCGGTAATTTTGAATTTCTTCTTTGAAACAAAGAACAATCACCGAGAACGATATTCGCCGGTGATTTGTGGGTTATTATCAATAACATTTTTCCTTATATTTCTTGTTTCGTACAATCTGTTCATTAGCTTTAAATAATTCCAAAAGTTCATTATATGCTGACCGTGGAAATATAAAAATATTGTTTTTTCGTTTTTTTTTTTCAGAGTCAGTTGGGGGTGATAAGATAGTAAACTGGAACGAGTTACAGCAATAATCTACTTGCAACGTAACGTTGTGACTCTCGAGGTATGGAAAAAATTATTTTATTCGTCTATCTTTTAATCAATTATAATTATAATTCAATCGAATAAAAAATCTTTGAAATATAAATGATACGCGTTGTTACATGTATTTGTAATTATCAAAGCTCTAATGAAATTTAAATGTATACTTTAAATTAATTTTATATTTAGTATAACAATCTATCGTGCGAATAAAAATATTTTGTCAATTAAAATTTATGTAAAGTACTTGACATGGAACATTCTATATATGGTAATTGTACGTCGAGATATTATTGTACAACTGATGGTAATACAGATTCCGAAAAGTTAAATCACATAGGTGGTCCTTATACAAATGTATGTATGTATTCACTTTGGTTATGGTTAGGTTGCGCAGACTCGTTATGGCCACATGATAAAAGAGGTGATATGTTGTATGAACAACGTTGCAAGCATCGTGGTGTATTAGACAGATTTGTCAATTACATACAATGCGTATAATTTACTATACGTGAAAACAATGTGACATTTAGCAAATGTTTATTGTTATCTTATACTGAAATAGGTAGAAGATGCTAAATCGTTTACAAGGTTGATGATTGTATATGTATCTATTGTAAACATTATCTCGTGTGTCTATTTTACGTAAGCAAAGTAAATGATCCTAATCTATTATAATAAATTCAGTCTTTAATATATATTTTATATAGTCTATTCAATTGATTTTTATATAAATTCAGTGGCGCTATGACAACCCCTATGTGCGAAGATGTTGGGCCTTTAAGAGAATGGGCCCCACTTGCTGCACTTTTACAAAAAATTCCTGCTAAAATCCAAAATGGTTTATTCACTTATGACGTTAATTTTACTTGCATCGATGTAGTGCCTGAATTCATAGCTGTAGGAACTAATGTTGGTATTATTTATTGGTACAACAGAGAGATACAAGATCTGCAGAAACTACGATGTGAGGTATAGTAATTAAATTAAAATAATTTTAAAAAGAAATGTAATTATTATAAGTGATAATGATTAAAGTAATATTATGATTTTAGAGTATAAATTCAAAAATTACCTGTTTGCGAGTTATATCAACCGTTGATTATATGGTTGCAGCTGGTAATGAACATGGAGTTGTTACAGTTTTTCAAATACCTAAAAATTTGCCTGATACATTACCTGATTGTATGAAACCGAAACAAATGAAACAGGTATTATTATGGAAAAGTTTTATTATTTTTCTTTTTTGTTTCATGTAATATGGTATAAAAAACATGTCTGCAACAAATTATAATAATAATATATGTATTGTATTGTAAGATTGAGAAGTACAATATAAGTGGTTTACACAAAGGTGTAGTGACGACAGTTGAATGGTCCAAGAACGGCATGAAGTTATTTAGTGGAGATCAAAATGGTTTAGTGGTACTAACAGAGATTGATTTTTATATGGTATGTAATCATAATTAAATTATTAGTAAATATTTTATAATATAATGTCTCCTTATGTATTAAGAAATAATATCTATTTAATATGTTTACAGCATCTTTCTAAATCCATTGAATTGTTAAATGAAAAATATTCTATTGTACAGCTGAACTATCAGCAAGGATTATTATTAGTTTCCACAATATTACGTACAATATTAGTAAATAGAAATGAAGGAGGGAAAGTGATACAAGTTGGCCAAAAGGAACGCAAAAAGTTAGTTTTCATAATTATTTAAAATAATAAATAGATATAGTATATGAAACTAAAGAGCTAAGAAAAGATCGTTTATTACAGTTTAGGTAAGTTGGGTGCAGTATTTGGCTTCCGCCAAAATCGCCCGCAAGATCTTGTAATTTATGCTAGTAGACCCGGTTTAAGACTATGGGAAGCAGATCAAAGTGGAATAGTATCTAAAACTCTTATATTTAAGGTACGCTTTTTTTTATGATTTAACTATGTGACATCAAGGCAAATTATATTTAATTGAATTCAGAATAAATATTAATGTGTATGTGTATGTGCAATAAATTATAAGAAACGTGATAGAAAACATTATTCGCGATAGAACATTATACTTATAATTACAAATTATCATTGAGCTTTTTTCTCTCATTATTATTAATTTTTATAGTAATTTAAAGTTTGTTTGAAAGGATGCAATTAGGTCTGTCCACACAGAGGTAAAATTATTAAATCCTGCTCCAGAAAGTGCGAAGAAAAACCGTGGAGAGCCAACATTTGGCATAATGTTGCCATTTTCTGAAGATTTGTTATTAACATATAGCGATAACATAATATATGTCGTAAATCCACGTACCATTGCTATAACATCTGTTGTAACGGATGTACGTCGAGTTACTGACGTCGCTTGTACTAAAGACGAAATATTTATTTTGGAAGGAGACAGAAATATAATACGTATTGCATACTTTCCCGATACCAGTGCATTTAAAGGTAAAAACTTATGATTAATTATAATTATATGATTGCTATATTAAATTTATAATTCGTTTACTGTAAAAATTTTTTATAATATTTTCCAATGCAATAGATTCCACATCACCTTTTCCCGAATTAAGTAAGTCAGTTACCGCCGGTATAATGGAACTTACTAACAAACTTAGAGAAACTGCCATTATGCCAGCTATTCCATTCCATAAAATTAATCCCACTAGCATAATTCAGTCTGTGAGGTAAGTTTTTTGCTTGATTGTTTTTGTACATTATTTTCTTTCTATATAAGCACAATAGTGGAATATAAACTATAAAATTGAATATAGTTGAATCAAGAGATGAATTATGTTTCAGTATTACACCAAATGTTAACACTGGTACAGAAACAAACATTATAGCAGATGCAGAAGAAGCTATGGAAATACCACGTGTTGTTCCAATAGATTTGGATACAAGATTACTAGTGGATATTAATAAGATAGCAAAAGATGAGGAAGCAGCTAAAAAGAAGGAAGATGAAAAACAAAATTTAAGAAGACAAATATTCGAAAAAATTAGTCAACAAGAATTTGAAGACGTTGTTTTCACACCAGAAAAAAAAAATAAAAAATTACGCAGCAAGTCACAAAATAGAGATAAACCTCAAGTATTTCCTTGTAACGAGATTTATAAAGCATCTTGTTCTGCTAAAAATGAAGTACAAAGCAAGATAACATATTCTTCGTATCTGTCAACAAGCATTGATGATGAGTTTATGTTAACATCCAAGCGAAATCTAGAATCAATTCAACGTGACGTTGAGAATAAAGAAAAATTATTAGCAGATATTCTTGATCTTGATTTATCTAAATATAAGAAGGACACCGATACTATTAATGAAGAAATTGACACTACTAATGTTACTAATCTCATTGATATTGATTCACGTGTTATATGCTTATCAGAATCCTATAATTTTTCTACGGAATTAAACATTTATGAGAAGAATGAAGATAATCAAGACAGTGATCACACACTGACTGAGTCAGAAGATGATGAAGCCAGCTATCGAACGGAGTTAAAAAAATTAGAAGATCTTGAAGAATGTAGAAAAGAACTACTACAAAGTAAGTTAAAGGATCGAGAATTAATTACTCTGGAAGACTTACAAGATACTCCACATCATTCAAAAGGAATAAATCATCATGATCTTGAAGCGCAATTCACAGGTAAATATCATTGATTTCTTATTAATTCAATCGTTTATTATATGAATTATGAAATTTTTATTATTTTGTAATATTAAAAAAAAAATAGCTTACATTTATTTATCTGGAATTCTTCTTATTATTTCAGTATTATCGGAAGAAGTGATAGCATCAGCCATTCTTGAAGATGAAGACTGGGTTGTGGTTAAAACACATCCCAAGTTGTAAAATAATATTGATTATTATGGATAAAAAAAAACATCGTAAAAGGATTTATTTTTTAATTGTTTCGCAAAATTAATTTTTAAATAATGCGACTTCCTTGCATACAACTTTGCATTTATAATAGATCAAGGATAAGGAAGTTACTTATTTTGTATACATGACAAACACGGTATAATTGCAGACAAATTGTTTCTTTTGTTTTTTGTAATAATGTATTATACATACTTATTTAATTTAATATTTAAGTTTTATTATAACTTATGATCTAGTCCTAAATTTCAAATCTTAATACTTTTTTCCTCACTTTATCTAGAATTATTTTATAGTATTTTATTGTTAAAGATTAAGCACATAACATTTTGTATGTATGTATTATATTTCAGTAATTTTTACATTGTATTTTACTATTCACGTACTTAGCTATAATACTCTACTCTTTTGAGTTTTTATCAAATTATCATATATACGAGTAAAATATAATTTTTCATTTTAAGTAAAGAAAAATATCATTGTGTATAACACTGATCATTAATTATTTTAAACAACCATTGCTTGTGGTTATTTTTTATAAACAATATTGGCAATAATTATATTAATAAATTCAAATATCATTATGATTATATGTAAAAAAAATGCAAAGGTATCTGTAAGCATGTAAACAAGATGCTGTTACGAATGATAAAAATACAAGTGTTATATAAAATGTAATAAACCAGACATGATGTGATTATTAATTTATAAAATGAATTATTTTTAAAACGTTTTAATTTTTAATTTATATGTATTTATTTTTCAATTATTTACATTACATTGGTATTTGCCTAAATTGCATTTACGGTTTTTTACGTTGTTGCGAATAGGTAAAAAATGTTTAAACCGCAGCCTGAATAATATCAGAATATTTCTTAATTTTACTAGCAACACTCATATCTACATACTTATCGCCAATAGATACGATCATACCACCGATGATCGATGGATCGACTTTGGAAGTAAGTTTAATAGTCTCACCTTTTTTGAGGAAAGATTTTAGAGCCGATTCTAATTTACCTTTAGTATCAGCATCTAGTGCTTTTGCAGTAATTACTTCGCAAACTACTTCTCCCCTATTTGCAGCCATAATAATTTTGAATGAATTAAAGACTTGATTAAATTTATTAAGTCTACCATTCTCTGCTAATAACATTAACAAATTCGAAGTAGCTGGATTGAGAGTTATCTTACTCCCGATAGCTTTTAGTGCTTCAGCCTTGTTTTTACGCTTTATTGTAGGATCATTTACAAATTCTGCTAATTTAGCATCTGTCTTCAACAAACCCTGTTAAAAAATATATAATAATTGCCTATTATAAATAAAATAAATAAGTGTTACAAAACAAATAATGACATATATAAACATGCATTTTACTTAAATATTTCAAATATAGATTTATGAACAATTTTTAACTAAATATTTATATTTAAACACCTGTAATTTGTCTAAATCTTGTTCAATCGTGTCAAGTGTCTTTTGTTTGCTTCCGGCAGAAAAAAGCGCAGTAGCATATCTTCCCTCTAAACCGAATAATTGAACTGGTGGCTACGATAAAGTAATAATTTTTATAAATAATTGATAAATATGACAAAAACGAAATATAAATGAGAATAAAAATGATTATATGTACAAGAAAATGTAATTATATAATTTTATAGTATTGATTGAAAAAAAATATACCTTCACCAATTGTTGTATGATGGAAGAAGATGAAAATGATCGAACCTGAAATAATCATATCTTTCTAAATATAAATAAGAAATATTTTATTTTATTTTTTTTTTAATTTACTTTTACATACATTAAAAAATACATTTGTAATTAAATTATTAAAATACTCGAATGCTTTCGTTTTGAAGGATGTTTGAAAGATGTTACGAACATTCTCAATTACTTACAAAAAATTATATAATAAGATTAAAACAATAATTACTTACAATTACTTTGCTGGCGATCATTTTTACAGATGTTTTATTCGAGACAAAACTAATTCGCCTCTCTTTTACAGATTATATCCATATATTATGTAATATATAGCAATGTATAGCACAGGTCAATTTCACAGTACGTATTACGCCCTAGATATCACAACAGAACTCGTCTAGAATTCTCCATTTTGGAAGTTTCCATGAAAGAAATGAAGTATTCGAACATTCGACCAATCAGACACAGTTTACAGATGTCGCATCCATTTATACTATATTCTATCATAATTCGTCTTATAATAATAAAATATAAATCTAAATGATAACGATTTTTCACACAATTTTAATTTATAACAAATATTACGAATAATATGTAAGAAATAACCTTTCATCACATATTTACTTATAATCGATATCAATATCTCGAAAAATCTCGAAAGTGATGCGAGTTTGCATTAAACGATTATTTTTAAAAATACCGCCTTTGTTTGAAATACAAGAGAAACTTTATAAATCGTAAATCGTTTCATTTGTACTTACAAAAAGAATTACAATGAAGTAAAGCAGGATTGAACCTAGAAACATTCAATTCGAAGACATTTTCCAGACGATTCGAAAAAGTTCTAACACGAGAAAAACGTTTTAATCGAGTATGTTCGTTTTAGCCGAGTTAATTGACCGTCGAGAAGCTTCTAGCTCAGTCGAGATTAGGAATGAATTATAAAAACGTACTCGCTGCGATCAGCTGATCAATGTGCGATTAAACAGCAAGAAATAAGCAAAAGCTATTCAAACACAGAGATATAGAGGACAGAAAAAAATATAGAATAGTAAATTTACATTAAAAAAAAAAAAAAAAAAAAAAAAACGTGAAACATCAAAGATGCCTGCTATTGGTATTGACTTGGGAACCACTTACTCCTGTGTGGGAGTTTGGCAACAAGGAAAAGTAGAGATCATCGCTAACGATCAAGGCAACAGAACGACACCAAGTTACGTTGCTTTTACAGACACGGAACGTTTAATCGGCGATGCAGCCAAGAATCAGGTAGCGATGAATCCGGCCAATACCGTTTTCGATGCAAAACGCTTGATCGGCCGGAAATACGACGATCAGAAGATCCAGAACGATCTGAAACACTGGCCGTTCCAAGTGGTAAACGAAAATGGAAAGCCTAAGATCCAGGTCGAATTTCGCGGTGATAACAAAAGATTCAATCCAGAAGAAATCAGTTCTATGGTTTTGACTAAGATGAAGGAAACTGCCGAAGCTTATCTCGGGCAGACTGTTCGAGATGCTGTTATCACGGTACCAGCTTATTTCAATGATTCCCAGCGTCAAGCTACCAAAGATGCAGGTGCGATAGCCGGTCTAAACGTACTTAGAATCATCAACGAACCTACGGCTGCGGCACTCGCCTATGGTTTGGATAAGAATCTAAAGGGAGAGAGGAACGTGTTGATCTTTGATCTAGGAGGTGGTACTTTTGACGTTTCTATCCTTACCATCGATGAAGGTTCCCTCTTTGAAGTAAAAGCTACGGCGGGCGATACTCACTTAGGTGGCGAAGACTTTGACTCTAGATTGGTCGATCATCTTTGTAAAGAATTCGAGAGGAAGTATAAGAAAAATATAAGGAACAATCCCAAATCTTTGAGAAGACTGAGAACGGCTGCTGAACGTACCAAGAGAACTCTGTCCTCGAGCACGGAGGGTACGATTGAAATAGATGCTCTTTACGATGGTATTGATTTTTATACGAAAGTCTCTCGTGCTCGATTCGAAGAACTCTGCGCTGATCTCTTCAGAGCTACTTTGGAACCAGTGGAGAAGGCACTTGCCGATGCAAAATTGGATAAACGATCCATACACGATGTTGTCCTAGTTGGTGGTTCGATTCGCATACCGAAGATTCAGAATATGCTACAGAATTTCTTCTGTGGAAAACAACTGAATCTTTCTATTAACCCTGACGAAGCTGTTGCTTACGGAGCAGCTGTGCAAGCAGCTATACTCACTGGGGAAGGTTCCAAGAGTTCTACTCTACAGGATGTACTTTTGGTCGATGTAGCTCCGTTATCTCTTGGCATTGAAACCGCTGGTGGTGTCATGACTAATATCGTTGAACGTAACGCTCGCATACCATGCAAACAAACGCAAACATTTACTACCTATTCTGATAATCAACCAGGAGTAACCATTCAAGTTTATGAAGGTGAACGAACTATGACCAAGGATAACAATTTACTTGGCAGATTTGAACTGAGTGGTATCGCGCCTGCTCCACGTGGTGTGCCAAAGATTGAGGTTACCTTTGATATGGATGCTAATGGAATTCTTCATGTCACTGCAAAGGATAGTGCCAGTGGTCGCAGCAATAATATCAGAATAACCAATGACAAAGGTCGCTTGAGCAGAGATGAGATTGATAGAATGTTGGCAGAAGCAGAACGATATAAAGAGCAAGACAAGCAACAGAGAGAGAAGATCGCTGTTAAGAACCAATTAGAGAGTTATGTTTTTTCGGTGAAACAAGCAATTGAGGATAGTGGATCTAAATTGACAGAAAGTGATAAGAATAAAGTGAAAGGATTATGCGAAGATACTTTGTGTTGGCTAGATAATAATATCCTTGCAGAAATTGAAGAATATAAACACAAATTAGAAGAGTTACAGAAACAGTGCTCACCCATCATGATGAAAATTCATCAAGGTGGAGTTGGTGGATCTCAACAGGAATGTGGTGGTCAATATAGACAACATAATGATTATAATAATTCTGGTCCTACTGTAGAAGAAGTAGATTAAGGGATGTTAAATTTCTTTATACTTGAAGACTGATTAGGATGTAAAAAATTTTTTGGATATCATTTGTCGTCGTTATATTTAATTTTTTCATCATTAGTTTCACATAAAATATTTATAACAGTTTACTTTTTTGTTTCTGTTTCTATATTTTTATTAATTATAGATTATTTGCTGTTACTAATTTATGATTTACATATAAATGTCAGCGATACAAATTGAAATATTGTAAAATAAAGCATTTATTTATTATTGTAAATCTTATTGTTTCACATTAAAACTTCCTATTTAATTCTTTCAAATAGGAGATTTATGACCAAGGTATGTATATATACTTGAAATCGATTGGTATACTGGTTATTATTATTTTTATGATCGATAATTATTATGGTTGGATGTAATAATTACATTTTGTATAATGAAATGCTCGCGTACTTGTATAATTAAAAATTCTTGGGAAATAAAAATTAATAACAAGCAATCGTACTAGTTGACTATGTGATGTATTAATATAGATAACAACGTATTAGTTTAACGCCGGTTTTCCATAGATGGCTCTCTTAGTAGTTGTTCTCATAGTTTTAAATAATTAATTAACCTTTTAAATATTATTCATTCATTTTTTCATGAACTTATAAGTGTGTCTAAAACTGAAGAGTGTAATTTTGGAGATAAGTCAATTATATCACTTTCATGTAATTTTTTTTATTTTGATACAAACTTGAAAACGATTTACCAAATAAGAAAATGACAATTTCAATAAATTCAAGATTTCTTTAATAATAATTAGATTAAGAACATTAGATTAAGAAACAGTTAATTGTTTTTATATAAAATTTTATATATTTACCTTTATAATGGCAAGTACTAATGAATTTGGGCCGGATTCTGGTGGTAGAGTTAAGGTATTTTAGGTTATATTTCAATTACTAGAATAGTTTTAATATTAAGCTTCTTTAAAATATATTAGTTACAATATTTGATAAACTTTTAATAATTATTATATATCTTACTCTAGGGTGTTACTATAGTTAAACCTATAGTTTATGGAAATATTGCTCGTTACTTTGGGAAAAAAAGAGAAGAAGATGGTCATACACATCAATGGACTGTGTATGTAAAACCATATCATAATGAGGATATGTCAACATATGTTAAAAAAGTACATTTTAAGTTACATGAAAGTTATAACAATCCTAATCGTATTGTGACAAAACCCCCTTATGAATTGACTGAAACAGGTTGGGGAGAATTTGAGATAGTCATTAAAATATATTTTCATGATCCAAATGAACGACCTGTATGTATATACATATATATATATATATATATGCTATTGCATAGAATATAAAAAATTTTTAATAAAACATTATTATTTTAGGTCACTATATATCACATATTAAAATTATTTCAATCAACTCCTGAGATACAGCTTGGAAAGAAGAGTTTAGTATCAGAATTTTATGAAGAAATAGTTTTTCAAGATCCTACAGCATTAATGCAGCATTTATTAAATACTACTAGACCTATTACCGTTGGAACTTGGCGTCACAATACAGATTGTACGTATAAGATTAAATATTACAATATATAAATTTATTTGATGAGTTAAATGCTCTTCTTATATATATAATTTCTGTGATACTTATATAATACTTCTACAAAATAGTTGAAGTTAAAAAGGAGTCAACAATGAAGGCACTTATAGAAGCTCGGACAAAAATAAGATTACAAGTAATAGAACTGAAAGAAAAATTGACATTGGCTAAAGAAACTATATCTAAATTTAAAGAAGAAATAGCCAAGATTTCCAAGGCAGGTGGAGCTTTGTCAGTAACTTGATGTTTTTACATGTGTATTACTGTTATTGGTTAAGAATAAAGTTAAGTTATAGTTAAGAGTGAAATATATATAAGCAAATAAATGAAAATAAAAAACGTTTGTACATATAGTACTAATTTTTTGTATTTTCTTTTGTAATTAAAAATAAACTTTTGGAACTATGAAGTATAGAGCATTATAGTTAAATACTATCGATTCGTATCGAATTTTCGATTATTATATTCGATATGAAGCAACGCGCTTTCTGATTGGTCAATTTTAAAAAGACCGCCATAAATATCTCTGTTCACTCTTCACATGACAATCATATTCGAAAATTCGAGATTCAACACAACCGACGGCTTCTAATTATTACAGATTAATTTAACGACATGTCAGGAATTTGTAAGCAAGTATTACGATCATTGAAAGCAGGCGCTGTAAATTCTTTAGTTATCGGAATTATTATTAATAGTTTGAATGTAAGAACATTTGATGCTACTCGAACCAGATGTACGAATTGACATTGTTTCTTTATAAACGTTCTGATGTATTTATTAAATATGGTCATTCAATAATTTTTGAACAAATTTATTGTAGTTAATAATGGCGAACGTGCAGTTTGGACATTTACATTACGAGATTCCGAAGAAGATTTTATTAATGTAACAGTATGGGGTACAGTGGAATTTGTTAAAAAATTAGTTACCACTTTTCATATAGGTACCGTAGGTTTGTACAATTCATTACCATTTAATATAAAATTTGGTTATAATAATTAATGAGGGATGATAAGATATCATGGCTAGATTAGATATTGTTACTAACGTTGAAGAAAACTTGAACGTTGCAGTTAGATATTTTACTATTCAAATAACAAAACAATACAGATAAAAAGTAAAAAAATAAGTAGATACATAAATGATTTTTTTTAAATATCTTTACAGTTAATATAATAAATTACTCGTGTTTAAGTTTATAAGTTATTTTATAGAAATCATTTTATATAGTTATTTATTTAATAATTTAATTAATTTACTATATAAATTTATTAAAAAAATTTATTTGTTAATATTATGAGTAGATAAAAATATTCTTATCAACGTTCAAGGAAACTTGAACATTGCAATTATATATTCAACTTTTCTGATGACAAGGCCGTGTAGATAAACACGTAGAATGCCAAGTAGGTGCATGCGAGTGTTTCTTTTTTTTTTTTTTTTTTTTAAATATATATACTATATTATGTCAGTATAAGTTATTTTAGTATATTATTATTATTGTTGTTGTTGTTATTTTATTATTATTATTATTATTATTATTATTATTATTATTATTATTATTATTATTATTATTATTGCATAATTGTACGTATTAAAATATTATTACAGTTGAAGTGATAAATGCGAAAATTATAGCTCGACAAGCAGAGGATAGAGACGAAATGTTTGTACCTCTTGTATCAATCCCTTTTAAATTAATAGTGAACGAAGGTATCGCACTTATACAAAAACACGATGCACCTACACAACATACCTATGAAAAGTTATTGACAATACCAACTAGAAGCGTGAAAAGTTTGCAAACTTTAAAATTTCTATTGCAGCAAATAGATAACTTATGCGATCAATACGTCGACATTTTGATTGTGATTACGTTTGTACGTTGACTTATTTTTCTTTTCAAATTTCGAACATAATCTTTCAACTATTATCATAAACGTTGACTTTAGGTCAGCGGAGAACGTAATATAGTTACACGAGATGGTAGAAAGTTAAAATGTCGCAACTTCGAAGCAACGGACGGGTCAAGCGACTCACCAATTGTTTTCATACTTTGGGAAACCGAATGGGTAGAAAGAGCAGCGTCATGGCAACCAAAATATACGGTTCTTTTTTTATCAGACGCTCGTATCATTTTTGATAAATTCAAAAAGAAAACCGTCATAAGTATAGGTCCTATATCATTTTTCTATTATATTTCTCTTTTATATAATATTTTTTATATTCTTCATGTTATATCATCAAAAACATTAACGATATAATAAAATTATTTATTTAGTAAGAAGAACATTGATCATGGAGAATCCTAATATACCAGAAGCGGAGCTCGTAAGGAAAGCAGTAGATCATTATAGTCGAGATATTGTTTCTACAGATTCTTTTGCAGTACCTAATCGTGAGAACAAATTTTTTCTTTAAATTCTTTTGTACAAAATAACATCAATGAGATTATAATTTTACGATCGTAATAAAATAGCCGACACAATCGTCACGGTAATGACTATAGAAGAAATTTCAGAACGATTAAATCAAGGAACGATCGTCGAAGAAGGAAGATTACAATTTGCAACTATTTTGAAAGCTATAGTAACTGATATGAATGTAGACAATACTACTTCTGGTTTAATATCAACGAGATGGTATTTTTGTTTTTATTAATATAATTTTCTAATAATATGCATATATGATAAAAGTAATAATCGAATTTACAGTGCTTTATGCAAAAGACCGGTGATCGAAAATCGTGATTCTTGTATGAATTTGGATTGTCCATGTGGCAACGGTACTCGCGCACCATTTAACGCAACGACTATCAATGTGAAAGTAAATTTAAAAGACGATACTGGATATTTAATTGGTTGTAGACTAAGTGGAGAGGGCGCGGAATGTGCTTTTAGTTGCACAGCTGCTGAATTTCAGGTGAAAACGTTGTTACAAAATCTTGAATTAGAATTTTACAAAAAATGAAATCAACAATTAGAATTATAACGATGATAACAAGTTAGAATTATTTTCTAATTAGAATTAACATTTAATTGATATACATATTTTTATGGGATTGGTTCCTTTTGTTACCTTCTTATTATTTCAACCGTAACATATTTGTATGCACATGAGTTAAAACGAGTATGGAATACAGAGTATGGAGAAATACCAGAATGGTTGCAATATAGTTAACCGGTTTCCTGTATATTACCGATACGTATCGTTACGCAGTATATGTATATAAATACACATATACATACGAGGTCAAAAGGTCTTTTTCGTTCATCAGATATAGCCAGACACGGCGTATTTCATTTTATCTCTGATTATTTTTTATCTCAACTTATTTTTCGGAACAAAAATTTTGAATGAAATTAATTACAATATAATTAATATATATATATATATATATATATATATATATATATATATATATCTTTTTATACGATATACAGGCTATGACAGTAGCGGAACGAGCAGATTTAAAATGGAAATATATCTTGGAAAAATGTGACGTACGTTTACACATATTAGGACCAACGCCTCTCTTCCCTCGTGCTTTATATAATATTTTATCTATACGACCAATCACCGAAGGAAACATGGAACAGAATGAACCGGATGAAAGTCATAACATTTAAAAAGATAATACGATGAGATAAAATATAAAACAAGTAAAAAAGAAGAGGACAAAAAAAGAAAAAATAAATAAAAGGCGGTTTTAATAAAGAATCTGTTTTTTTTTTCTTCTAATATACGATATGAAAAACATACAACGTGTGTTAATTTATTATAATTTCTTAATATATAACTTTTTTCGTTTCTGCTTTATAAATAATCGATCAAACGTTTTTTATTTATGGAAATACAATACGCGATAAACATCAGTAATTACAGCGCTCACCAGAGCCAAACGTAGAGTAGTTAACGATGAAACGATCAACGAACATCGCCTGTCAATGAGTAATCGACTTTAAAAAAAGAGACACGAGAGAATCGATATTGTTATGATCGTAGGAGAGGGCAATGAATGACGCGATCATTGGGCCATGCCTCCTCCAGGCCCATGTTTTCTTCATTAAAAAAAGGATTAGAAGACGTATTTAAGGTAAAGGATAAACTCTGTCGTTATCTGTGAACAAATGTCGAACACTAAAATAATAGTAATAGAAAAGTCATAGTATATTAAGTATGTAGCCTCTTTTTTAGGTGACCGAAGGAGGTCCTGCACAGGATGGAAGAGGACGTAGATAAAAAAGAAGAACAAGAAGTTGTAGAGAAGCAACCCTGTTCTTCCCCTAATGCAGACGAACAACTTACATGTTCTCTCTATCTTTCCTGCAGCGGTATTCCTCGTGGTCAGGATCACCAAGATCAAGGTAGATCGAATGAGAGAACGCGTGACTTTGAACATTGTTTCTAGCTTCATTATATTCGTAATTATCAAAGATGGAGAAACTCTTCGGTCTCGATTAGAAGAAGCTATCGGTGCTTCCGAGCCTTCAGGTACATGGCAAATTTCTGAAACTTCTTGCGGCTTTATTGTAACGTTCGAGCGAGAAACTGACGTGGATAATCTTTTACAACGTTGTGATTTTACACGGCTTTTTGAAGGACCCGTACAAGTACGTCGGAATCACGTTAATAGAGATCGTTTATATTTCTACGTATCTAAAAGTAATGAATGTATATCAGGTAGCTCGATTTGCTCCAAGAGATACTCGATATCGACAAGCCGTGTTACTTCGAGATGTACCTTGGGCAATACCTCTTCAAGATTTAAGCTCTGCCTTGGCGAAACAAGGAATAGCGACTGGAATTATCGAGAGATCGCGTCAATATGTTCGCGTTGAGGTAATCCAAGATGATTAAATAATAAATCGATCGTATGCGAAGAGTAAACAACGATTGTGTCTTAGCTTTTGGATGCGGAACATTACGAACTTCTATTAAGACAAGGATTAGATTTCTTCGGTGCTGCACGATTCAGTGCTATTCCCGAACGATGGTGGCGTCCTGGAACCGGAAATGCAGCTATGCCACCAATTCCTCCTGGTAATTTCCCTCCAGGACATCCTGCTGAAACATCGAATCCTCATCAAGGCGATGGTGTTCTTCAATGCTATCGATGCCAAGGTTTTTGGCACGTAGCTGCTAATTGTCGACATCTTCCAAGATGCGTTCGCTGTGGTGAACCTCATAGCGTCGAATTTTGTCCAAGGCCACGAAATAGTCCTATCTGTTGTCACTGTTCCGGTCCTCATCATGCGGGTAACGCTAGTTCATTACCCTTGTCCTCTTTTTTCCTTTAATATTCATCCTACAAATTTCTTGTAATCGTTACATTTTAGGCTACCGACAATGTCCTGTAAGATTGCAATTATCCAATGCTACTCCCATCAGCATCACTTTAAGCACGGTACGAGTCGAAGGTCAATATTCGAATCCTACCAATAATAAATCAGCAGCTTCTCCTCAAGGATTGCAACCATTAAAACCAAGTCATTCTTAAGCGACTCATTCTCTTCTTTCTTTTTTTGTCGATTGTTCAAAATCTTCTAGATCTCTGCTATATTGACTCGATACTATACGAGATAAGATTCGTGATCCATGTGATTCATGATTGAAGACTGATTATAGACTTGTTCTCCGATAACTAGGCTATCGTGCCAATGTTACGTGAAAGTTTCTCTTTTTAACGAAGAAGAACGTAACACGGAAGAAACGTTTCTTTCATCTACGTTTATCTCTACCATGTTTTGTAATTATTTTCGATTGAATACGAAATATATATATACTATGTATAAACATTTTTTTTAATAAGATATACTCCTTCTCTCTCTCTCTCTCTCCCTCTCTCTATCTATCTATCTATCTATCTTTTTTTACGAATAGACGTAGAGAAAACTTTCAGTCATTTTTCAAAGTATTGTAATTTCCAACAACGTCGGTGAAACTCGATTTACAAAATTTGTAAAGAAAGCTGTGGTTTACTATCCGTAGAGTAATGTCTGCGTCTCTGTTTTTCTTTCTTTTTTTACTTCTTGCCTGCGCCCCACTTTCTTCGTCCTAGTCGAAGTGAATGTTCAGTGAATCCCCCGTCACACGACGATAAAGTCGTCGCAACTGACAGAGAAGGGGCCACTAACGTAAGGAAATAAGATATTAGACTCGCACAGTTATATTCAGTTATTTCATTTAAATCAATCGGTAGACCATCTCTCGACTAACAATAAATGAAAGTGCAAAACCCAGACTGAATTACATATGTACAGTATCTTGTGTTACGTAGTGAAAGTATGTGAAACTTGCGAAATTAAGAAGAAAAAAAGTGTGTATTATCATATAATTTTAAACGATTTTTATAAATCAATTGTTATATTTCAATGAACGCTTTAACATGAACATCATGAGAATTATATATTTAAAAATATTTTTAAGGTAAGTCGTTGTTTAAAAAACAAGAAAAGAAAAAGTGACAAGTTATTATTTAAAAAGCTACGCGATATCTTTTTACCTATTTTATATTTTATCACTTTCTATGGCAAAATAATATCTCTAATTGGAATGTTATTATCTATAATCAGTACAATATAATTGATGTTCTTTTTACGTCTTAGTTGCAAAAAACATTAGTCGCAAAAAAAATTTACGTATTTAATGATGTATTCTGTAATATTTTTCAAATTGTCACGTACATTATTTAATAATTAATGAAATCTCGGATGAGTTTCGAAAGTAATTATCGGTATATTTGTTATTATTTTTGTTTAAGAGGAAAGTGTAAGGTTTCAGGTATAAATACCATTGTGGACGAAATAAAAATATAGATCTTCTTCGGATATATTAATTTGATCTATGGATGACTATATTTTCTATAATTAAAATGAATTCGACGAATATGACAATATTCTTTTTGCTAACATTATCTACCAGCAGTTTACAAAAGCCTACTTTTTTTAAAAATACCTTCAAAGGATTACGAGGTGTCTCGTCGAAACTTAATTTTTTAACGTACACAAGAGCGGTTTACTATTACGAGCAAACTGTTGCTATCGTTGATCTCGAAGTTAACAATGTATTACACGATTGTAATCTTATTGAAATATAGTAAGTATTACTATGATATTCAGTCAATATTAAAAAAAACATAGATGAATTAATAAATTGAATTTATATATTCGTCTTATATAGTGAACCAGAAGAAGCGAACGAAGTACTGCGAAATCTATCACTAACTGTAAATCCACAGAAAGTCTCTTTTCAGCAGATGATAAAACTTATGCAACAATGTGAAACTTTGAATAACCTACAATCTCAAGATCTATCTCTTTCTGAAAATACGCGAAACGAAAAAAGTTATTCTCGAATAAGTTCATTAACATTATTATCTGGAATTATACCAGGTTAATCATTATTCTTTTATACTTTTTATTTTTCTAAAAATATGTTATTAAGCACTTGGATTTTCCCATTCTTTTCAAGGAACAAAGTGGTGTGGAACTGGAGATATAGCTGAAAATTATCACGATCTGGGTCAAGAAGCAAATATTGATAGGTTAGAATAATTTTGTAAATATCAAAATACAAATAAAATAAATGTTTCAAATATTTTTTGTTTATAGATGCTGCCGCAATCATGATTTATGTCCTGTAAAAGTAAGAGCTCAAACATCACGTTACAACTTAAATAATAATTCTTTATATACCAAGTAAGTATAACATAGTATGTTGATTTATATGTATTTAAAAAATAATTATATATTTTAGCATATAAATAATAGTAAATAATATATACAAACGCGTATAAGATTTATAATACTGACATGTCATTATTTTGTCTCATATTATTTTTTGTCTCATCTGTTTTAGATCGCATTGTACTTGTGATGAATTATTTTACACTTGTTTGAAAGCTACACAAAATTCAATTGCTGATATTATGGGCAATATATACTTTAACATTATAAGAGTGCCATGTATAGAGGATATTTCAAGCCAATGGAATCAAGAATCTGATAAGCAATTTGTTCCAGTAAAAACAAAGTATTAGTCTTCTTTGATTGATTTTTGTTACTGTAAAATCTTTCAATTTTAAAGATGACACAAATAAATATTAATAATAAAAACAAATTATACGTACTTTTCATATATATATATATATATATATATATATATATATATATATATATATATATATATATATATTAATGCTGATACATACTTATATATTATCCCATTGTGGATGCAATAATTTCTTCTAATGGTGGTAAAAATGAAATGATATCTTGGATTGTTTGATTAATATTTGAAGATGCATGATTGTATAAATTTCCTACAAAGATATTTTTTTCATTGTAAAAATTTTACGATTCAATATCAAAGAATTACCTACCTAACAACCATATGGTTTCTTTTCTTATATACTTATGATAATGAGACAATAATCCTCTGAATAAAATTTGTACATCCAAGTGAGAATATTTAGGATTCTTTAAAAATATGTTCACAATTTCTTCAGAAGCATTAGACAATACATTTGCCAATATGCGTAAACACGCTGCAATCTGAGATAATTCATCTTATTAGATTCAAGAAGACATATTAAGTATGGAAAAATATTAATATTAAGTTGAATAGGACATAATCTTTATGGAACAATTAAAAATACATACCAAAGTAGTATTAGAAAAATTATTTGAAGCAGACTGATGTAAAAAATCTACAATAGATGGTAACACATAATATAAAGATTTGCTACATGCTATATTTGAAGATAATAATGCCAATAACCAAAGAGTATCAGAATTTTTTTCTAACAAATTTTTGTTTTTGCATGCTTCAGCAAGCTCTACCAATTCGGTTTCCCTAAAACATTAGAGAGTGCATAAAAAATACTTGCTATTTAAAATGATACATAATAAACTTAATAATATTTTTCTATATTTTTTAAAATACATACGTAATAGAAGAAAAACCACTATATATATAATGCAAAGCTGCATATATTACAGAAGGAAGAATGTTATTATCACATTCATGCATCAATATAATTATATATTGTAAACATTTTTGTGCATGTAAAATTTCAAATGCTTTTTTACTTCCACTTGATAAATTTCCAATAGTCCATAAACAAACTTCCTAAAATTTAATGTATTAATAAATTCTATTCTGTTAAAATTTAAAGATACAGATATTAAAAAACATTTGTATTATCTTACTAATAAAGGACGGTTTAAACTTTCGCATTCTGTTATTATATATGGAGATATATGTTTAGCTACTGCTGTACAAGCCTTTGTATTACCAAGAGCAATATTACAACAACAATTTGTAGCATTCAATTGTGAAATTGGATTGTTTCCAGAAATATCCCGTGCCAATGCAAATAATATATTATCAACTTTTAATAATGTTTCAATATTTAATTCTGACTGTAAAATATTAGAAATTAATTTTACTTAGCAAAGTTTTATTGCTTTATATTCATGCAAATTAATTTTGAAATTTAATTATAACCTGAATTAAAGCATTTTGCAAACGCCGGTAATCGTTAATATTAAGCGTCTTCTTTTTAAGCTTCTTTGCCATTTCTGTAACAAATACTGAAGAATAAGATACATTTTCTATACACTCTCCAAGAGCAGGACGATTTTTATTAACCACTATAGCACGTTGCTCTTTTCTATCTATATTAATTGCTTCCCTTAAACGTTCTCGTATAACCTCCATCGCAATAATTCTTACAACACTGTTAAATTACATCAAGAATACATTTTCACAAGTATAAATTGAAATAACCTTACTGTTACATATTATGATAGATATTTGATAACTTCACTGATAACTGATCGACCGTTCGGAGCACCATCTAACGACGAGATGTATAAACTAAGCGTAGTATTGAATTCCTAGCAATAGGCAATACATTCATACATGCGCGTATAAGAAAAAACTAATAACTAATAATATAATAAATATAGTTTTCCTTAGAAAAATTATTTTAACGAATATAATAGACATTTATTCTTTGTTTCTAACGATCACTATATAAACTTTCTGCACGATACACTTTTATAAAATAAAGATGTTTATGAATTGTTCACCCTCAATATGGAGAAAGAAATAAAAAAAATGAAAATACAGAGTTCGATGAATATTTTTCTAGGCGGACAGATATCAGCAGATAAAAGCATCAATTTGTGAAATGTGAAAAAAAGTAAAAGAAAAGACTGAAAGAAAACTAGAAGAAAAAAACGTATATAACGACTGATAAATAAGTACTTTGATGCACAACGTTACATCAAAGGGTGTACTTTCAAGCAATCCTAATAATAGTATCGCTTGAAAAATTCTGCGAAAAGGAGTTTTATCGATTGGCTTGATACTTCGCAAACTTTTCTATCGAAAAGTATAGGGTAAACGTGAATACAAAATTATATGCTTTCGTATATCACTCACACTTCAATAATTATGTATAATACACTCGCAAAAACAATACTAGCTACGGAAATACTTGAATCTTTCGTGACTTTACCATTTTCTCTCGTGTTTCTTAAAAGAACATAAGCAAGAATTTTTTCTTGATACCAGCGATCGTAGAAAACCTTCAATCATTTGGAATCGAAAAAAAAGGATGGATTCTGTTACTAATCATTATTACAAATTAAATCGTTTACTTTTTTTAATAGTTGGTCAATGGCCTTATCAAGATTACAGAATGAAATTTACTCTGATGATTATCGTGTTTTTATATTTTGGTATAGCTTTAATAGGTCAGGTAAGAAACATTCGAATATGCATTCTTATTTCTATTTATCTGGATATTTCATATATATACCCTCTCTCTCCCTTTCTTTTGCACGATATATAATTATTCTTTAAAAACTTTAGATATTTAAACTCATTAGAGCTGGACACGATTTGGATCTTATATTCGAAATTTTAATAACGTTATTATCCAATATTATTTGTATAATAAGATATTGTAATTGCATTGTCAATGTAAAAAAGGTGAGATTAAAAAAAAAATAAACTATAAAATTCGATTAAAAAGAATAAGCGTTTTCATAATCATATCGTAGTTTACAAAATTGTTGGAAGATATCGAAGATGTTTGGAATGCAACAAAAACGAAAGAAGAAATTGAAATAATCAAAATTTATGCTGAAGAAGGTAGAAACTATACTTTGTTTCTTACAGGTAAAAATATTTAAAACTAAATTTCTACGCATTTTTTATATGTATAATATTTTATTATTTGTTTCAGCATTCAGTTACTTTTCATTAGGTTTCGTAGATTTGGTTTCATTGATGCCATGCATATTAGATGTCGTTTTACCACTTAATAATACTCGAACTCGTAAATTTTCATATCAAGCAGAATTTTTTCTTGATATAGAGAAATATTTTTATCCTATTCTATTCCATACGTGGATAACTATGTTTTTCGGTGTGACCATACTAATCACTACAGAAAGTATATTTCTTATGTTTGCTCAACATTGTTGTAGTATGTTCAAAATACTTTGGTACGTAAAGCTAAGTATTTTATATACGTTTTTTTTTCTTTTTCATAATTAGATACTTCATATTAGAGAGAGATTAATAAAAAAAAAAGATATATCTGATCTAATCATGCAATTACATAAAAATCTAAATGCTCAATAAAATATTAAATTTTAATCTCTTTTTTTAAAAAATAAAAGTGAATCAACTAATACGTTTTTTATTATTGTAATAATGATCATTTCTTGATTGCTATATTATATGAATGTTTTTTAGTTACAGATTGGAACATATTTATGATAAAAATTTAGAAAACACCAATAGAAATAACGCCTATTACGAAGCTCAATATAGAATAGCTGATTGTATAAAATATCACACAAAAATTTTAGAGTTGGTATCAATGTGGCTCGGATTCATTGAGAAAAACGAATCATCCGTAGATTTTTCTTACTACATGAAAACGCATCGTCTCATTGATTGCATCATCAATGAATACATCTAAATCTCATCATTTTATTAAAATATTTCTAATACCGTTTGATATCGCATAATTACACACACTCTATCAATATTATCGTTGTTATGAATTTATAAAAATTTATAATTACCAAGGATTATTAACTGAGCAATGACTCTTTCATGTTAATTAATTTTTTTTCAATATTTTGATTGTATCATTGATGCAAGATATATATGTAAACATCAAATAACATTCATATAACATGCACATTATCATATAGTAAATGTTAATCGTTTATTTATTACCTTTACTTAAATATTTGTAATGGTAATATCAACAAAATCTTTTTATTACTTTCCTTTTTTTTTTTAGAATTATTCGAAACTATGATTTCTTAATTGATATTATATTTTTTCCCAATCAAGGTTCGTCGCAAATATCATTTCCTATCACGAATTATCCTTTTTTATTCAATTTTTAATCGTCGTAATTTTATCAAGTATCGTTTTCGTTCAAGTAAGTATCTATTTTTATTTGATTATTATTACATTTTTCTTTGGCATTTATTTTTACTTATGTATGTATATACAATGTGGTATATATTTATATGATATATTTATATTTATTAGATTAAAATACTTCTTGGAACATACGAGGTATTAATATATTTAGCTTTAGTTGGAAGCCTTGTGTGTCATGGATATCTTTGTGTTTATCCTGGACAAAAAGTTTTAGATCACAGTAATTTGTTATTGGAAAATGCGTTAGTAATATATTCTCGAATTATTTAATAAATAAAATATATTTTTATATCGATTCTATCAATTTATAGATACAATGGATTCTGGTATCTCGCTCCGATAAAAGCACAAAAATTATTATTGATAATAATAAAAAGAAGTACGAACAGTACTCCAATAATTATTATGAAACTATGTGTACTCTCGCATTATAGTTTTGGAGCGGTAACGTATTACATACATATATACATATATATACATATATAAGGTTTCACGTTTAATTATTATTATTTTAATCTTTTCTTTTATATGCAATTATTTTCTTTTTTTATTTAAGGTTATAAAAACATCAATATCTTATTTCACGGTGCTCTACTCATTTCGATAATAGTACATATGTACTTTGATATTCGTTAGAATAAATCAAAGCTTTTAGTTCATATTAATTATGTATATTCACTATTCATTTTAATTAAATCCTTATTCTTTAATTTATACAAACGAACGAACTATAAATATCTAATTTTATATATATATATATATATATATATATATATATATACACATTATATTGTTCATACGAATAATCGTATATATTTAATATCTAATCAAATTCGTCTTACAATTAGTTGAATCGTTGAATCTTTAATTTTATTACAAACGCACGATAAAAGATTAATTATATGTTCCATATCAAAAGAATGAAATAAGAGAAACTGATTTAAAAAATATAATTTGAATGAGCATAGAATAACGATTAGAATAAAGAAAAATATTTACCTGTAATTGTATCCTGACGAAGTCTTACACTCGTCGACGAAGATGAAGAAGAAGAATTCTTGAATTCGCACTTTCGATCATTACAATATTTATCGCAAAGCATTTCTCTTCTCCCGAATTAGCTGAAAGTATATTAACGATTCTAACAACACGGCAAACAAATAATTTTAACGACAATATAACATAAATTCTTCTTTCTTGATGTTCTCGATGCTTCTATAATATTTTTTAAATTCAATATAAAATATCTTCCCAAAACTTTTTGATGAATTAAATTTTGTCAAAAATATTTTTTGATACGTCGAATATCAGAATAATTAATCCGGTAATACTACGTATATTATAAAATACATAAATCTTCGCAATAACGATTTCTGAATCTTATCACATGGAGGTGGCTGCGTATGGAGATCCTCTTAAATTTATTATAGTAATTATATATTAATTATAGTAATTATATATATAACGTATAATTGTAATCTGTATAACCAACAAATGAATCCTATATATATATATATATTGGAGTCTAATATAATATAAAATAGGATTAATAAATCATAAATGATTAAATCGAGCTTAAATAATATCAAGCTTAATAAAATATTATCATATATATGAGAAATATATATGACAATATAAATGAAAAATTAAATGGATGGAATTATATGAGAATTAATGAAGGAGCAAGTATGAACACGTCCGAAGAATTGTTTAGACGAACGAGAACTGCGTAACGCGTTAGTACGAATGAACGAGAGAAGTCTTGCCAAGGTCGATCGTCCTTTAATTGTTTATACACCTGCTTTTGTCGATTCTTTCTACATTCTCGGAATAGACAGAGTATATACACATACAGATATAAATATATATACACTTGTAAACAAATATTATCGCGTTCGATGACTTTTTGTTCGCTGCTTGCCAGAGACTGAAAATATGTAAACAAGAAATATCTTTGTAATTGGTGGGGGATCTTTAAACTATTATCTATATACCTAATACTATTTTTCTCTGTATTTTCGTAGTAAGTAAAAGAGAGATAGATTTATGTGTGCGTATAGATGCTCTTAATTTTTTATTAGAGAAATATTAGATCGATGTTAGTAAAGTAGGAAATGAATTGCGTGTATATCTATATGTGTGCAGGTTTCGATATGCGTATGTGTCCGTAAGAGAGATATATATGCATGTATGTATGTGTACTTCCATACATATATATATATATATATATATATATATATATGTATGACAATGTGTATATACATTTATAAATATTTAAACAATGATATATTACGTTAAACATTATACAGATTATAATACACGTTGTATATAATATATTTTTCTTTCAACCTTCGTCGATCGTTTAATATAAACAAATAGGAACATTAGATTAACCTTACTCGTTACCACATTAGTTTACTTTCGTACTCCGAGGACTACACATCGAAATACTCTCTTTCCGTACTATTACGTTTAATCATCTTATAAATTCGATGATTTTATAATTATTCGAATAATGTACGATATACTCGGAGTACGATGAGGTAATATTCAAATAATAATATACTGCGTTAAACTTATATAGTTTATAAGACGCGTTGTACGTAATATAATTTTCTTTCAGCTTTCGTCGATCGTTTAGTATAAACAAATAGGAACATTAGATTAACCTTACTCGTTACCACATTAGTTTACTTTCGTATTCCGAAGACTACACATCGAAATATTCTCTTTCCGTACTATTACGTTTAATCGTTTTATAGATACGATAATTTTATAATTATTCGAACAATATACTCGAAGTATGATGAGGTAATATTCATATAATAATATACTGCGTCAAACTTACATAGTTTATAAGACGCGTTGTACGTAATATAATTTTCTTTCAGCTTTCGTCGATCGTTTAGTATAAACAAATAGGAACATTAGATTAATCTTACTCGTTACCACATTAGTTTACTTTCGTATTCCGAAGACTACACATCGAAATATTCTCTTTCCGTTTAATCGTTTAACTATTACGTTTAATCGTTTTATAGATACGATAATTTTATAATTATTCGAACAATATACTCGAAGTATAATGAGGTAATATTCAAACAATAATATATCGCGTTAAATATTATACAGATTATAATACGCGTTGTACGTAATATAATTTTCTTTCAGTCTCCGTCGATCGTTTAATATAAACAAATAGGAACATTAGATTAACCTTACTCGTTACCACATTAGTTTACTTTCGTACTCCGAGGACTACACATCGAAATACTCTCTTCCCGTACTATTACGTTTAATCGTTTTATAGATACGATAATTTTATAATTATTCGAACAATATACTCGAAGTATGATGAGGTAATATTCAAACAATAATATATCGCGTTAAATATTATACAGATTATAATACGCGTTGTACGTAATATAATTTTCTTTCAGTCTCCGTCGATCGTTTAATATAAACAAATAGGAACATTAGATTAACCTTACTCGTTACCACATTAGTTTACTTTCGTATTCCGAAGACTACACATCGAAATATTCTCTTTCCGTACTATTACGTTTAATCGTTTTATAGATACGATAATTTTATAATTATTCGAACAATATACTCGAAGTATGATGAGGTAATATTCAAACAATAATATACTGCGCTAAACTTACATAGTTTATAAGACGCGTTGTACGTAATATAATTTTCTTTCAGTCTCCGTCGATCGTTTAATATAAACAAATAGGAACATTAGATTAACCTTACTCGTTACCACATTAGTTTACTTTCGTACTCCGAAGACTACACATCGAAATATTCTCTTTCCGTTTAATCGTTTAACTATTACGTTTAATCGTTTTATAGATACGATAATTTTATAATTATTCGAACAATATACTCGAAGTATGATGAGGTAATATTCAAACAATAATATATCGCGTTAAATATTATACAGATTATAATACGCGTTGTACGTAATATAATTTTCTTTCAGTCTCCGTCGATCGTTTAATATAAACAAATAGGAACATTAGATTAACCTTACTCGTTACCACATTAGTTTACTTTCGTATTCCGAAGACTACACATCGAAATATTCTCTTTCCGTTTAATCGTTTAACTATTACGTTTAATCGTTTTATAGATACGATAATTTTATAATTATTCGAACAATATACTCGAAGTATGATGAGGTAATATTCATATAATAATATACTGCGCTAAACTTACATAGTTTGTAAGACGCGTTGTACGTAATATAATTTTCTTTCAGCCTTCGTCGATCGTTTAATATAAACAAATAGGAACATTAGATTTACCTTACTCGTTACCACATTAGTTTACTTTCGTACTCCGAAGACTACACATCGAAATATTCTCTTTCCGTACTATTACGTTTAATCGTTTTATAGATATGATAATTTTATAATTATTCGAACAATATACTCGAAGTATGATGAGGTAATATTCATATAATACTGCGTTAAACTTACATAGTTTATAAGACGCGTTGTACGTAATATAATTTTCTTTCAGCCTTCGTCGATCGTTTAATATGAACAAATAGGAACATTAGATTAACCTTACTCGTTACCACATTAGTTTACTTTCGTATTCCGAAGACTACACATCGAAATATTTTCTTTCCGTATTATTACGTTTAATCGTTTTATAGATACGATAATTTTATAATTATTCGAACAATATACTCGAAGTATGATGAGGTAATATTCAAACAATAATATATCGCGTTAAATATTATACAGATTATAATACGCGTTGTACGTAATATAATTTTCTTTCAGCCTTCGTCGATCGTTTAATATAAACAAATAGGAACATTAGATTAACCTTACTCGTTACCACATTAGTTTACTTTCGTATTCCGAAGACTACACATCGAAATATTCTCTTTCCGTACTATTACGTTTAATCATTTTATAGATACGATGATTTTATAATTATTCGAATAATGTACGATATGCTCGGAGTACAACGAGGTAATATTCAAACAATAGTATATTACTAACAATAGTATAAACTTACATACCTTACAAGACGCGTTGTACGTAATATAATTTTCCTTCAGCCTTCGTTGATTTTTTAATGTCAACAAAAGAAACATTAGATTAACCTTACGATTTACCCGTTAGTTTCCTTTCGTATTCCGAAGACCATACATCGAAATATTCTCTTTCCGTACTACTACGTTTAATCGTTTTATAGATACGATGATTTTATAATTATTCGAACAATATACTCGAAATATGATGAGGTAATATTCAAACAATAATATATTGCGTTAAACTTACGTAGCTTATAAGACGCGTTTACGTAATATAACTATGAGAATCGGTCATAAACAAAATTAGAACAGACAATCTGAGCATTAGTCAATCCATATAAACAAATTGAAGCAATGATTTACTTCATCAAAACAAAACACGTCACTCATGCGTTTATATGAAAATCAGTAGTATAGTATAAGCTTTTTCTTTTTTGCCGCCAAGTTCCAGAAGCGCCACTGTAGAAAACTTCTTTTCACGAAAAACATCGAAAGCAGCGTTTACATTAACAGTGAGTCCAGACGTAATTAATGACCGATTTTAATGAACAAAGTTTTAATTTAAGGAGGAGGGTTTAGGCAAGGATTTCGTTTTTCCAAATTTTTGAAATAATTTTTTTTTTATGTGTAGACTATTCTCGGAAAAACACTGTTTTTTGACACGATTTTTTCAGATTAAATAAACTTGCACCTTCAAACTTTAGTCTTGTTCATTAAAGTCTATCAAGTTTTATGCATATACTCATTGTTGGCATAAATTATTTTAAAACTATGAGTAATGAACGGCCTTGATATCCAATGGGTATTTAATTAATTATTACAAAAATAAACATAATCTTCACTTTCTAAACAAAAAATAAATAGAAAAAAAAAATTCATGATCTTATAAAATAAAACGATGTAATTAAAATTACGAATTTATAACCTCTTACGCAAATTCGTTTAGGTTAATCTAAATATAGTTTTTTGATCATAGATTTCTTTCAAATGTATATAAGAAATAAATGCTTCAAAATTATTCTCTTTAGTTATTAATCAAATCTAAGTAGTTTCAGAAAATAAGAATTTGGTATTTGTATGTGAAGATTAAAACCGATAAAAAAAAATCCGTCTATATCAACGGGAATGTCATCTATTTTTAATTGAATAACTGCGTTTCGGTTCAACATGGACCGATGATGCCAAAAATAAATATTCGACTATCTAGTAACGTCTAGACATTTCTAATCTGCTTTTAATATAACGCAAGAATAGTAATAGTAACAGAAAACTTTCCGACACAAAGTGTGTAAGCTGATAAGTGATAATTGCTAAGTGACAGTTTTATCTAAAAAGTTGTAATTTTCGTTTGAACGTGTTACTTTATCGAATAAATAAATTTATCAACTAATAAATATCCGTGCAAAAAAGTAAGAATTTATTATAAATTTATTTATTTTTTTACATATATTATATAGATCAAAAAATATATAATAACATTTTATATATTAAGATGACAAAAGCAACGTTAACACCGCAAGAGTGGAAGGAAAAGGGTAACGAAGAATTTAATAAAGGCAATTGGACTGAAGCATTGAGTTGTTATACAAATGCTCTTAAGCTTATAAAAGAGGAAAATGCTGAGAAAGCTATATTTTATAAGAATCGTGCAGCAGTGTATTTAAAACTACAAAATTATAACAAGGCGATTAAAGACTGCGACGAAGCACTCAAAATTTGCCCAAAAGATCCAAAAGCTTTATTTCGTAGATGTCAAGCTCTTGAAGCTTTGGAAAGATTTGAAGAAGCATATAGAGATGCTCGGTATATCATATCTGTAGATCCTAGCAATAAAGCGATTCAACCTATAATTGCACGATTACACGAAATTGTACAAGATCGTTATAAACAAAATTCTCGTGTTAGTGCAAAGGTATATATTATTTTTTATTTTTCTTTTTTATTTTGTAGTAAATATATAAGTGAATATATAATATGATTAACATATTCGGTATATATATATATATTTCTTAAATATGTATATGTGTATGTAGGTATCACAAATGATTGATATATCTTTTGATCTACAACATGATAAAGAAAAACGGGAAACAGCAATAAACAATCTCTTGGTACTTTCTCGTGAAAGAGCTGGTGCAGAAATTATGTTCAATGAAGGAGTAGTATCTAAAATAACAAAATTATTAAAGCTAGAAAAGAATGAGGAAATAATTATTGCTGGTATTCGTATTATTGCTGAATTATGTAAAGAGAATATTAGTAGAACTGAACAAGTCTTAAATATTATTGGTATACCATGGTGCTTGGAAATGATCAACAGTAAAAATATAGAAAGAGTTAATGCAGCTCAGTATTGCATGCAGGTATAATTAATGAGTATTATCAGAAATTAATTTTTTATATATTTTTATGTTATATAAATATACACACATATGTTTAATATTTCAGACCATATTAAACAGTTATAGTGGAATGGATAATAAACCAGACACAAAACCTAACAAGGATTTATGTGAACAATATAAAAAAGAAATTGATACCATCTTATCTTGTTTACTATATAGTACAACAAACAGAACGATTACTGGTCAAGCCAGGGATGCAATAATAGAACTTATAATGCGCAATATACATTACACTGCACTAAATTGGGCAGAACGTTTGGTAGAAATCCATGGTCTGCAGAGATTGATGGAAGTTGCTAGTGAGTTAGAGGAATACAAATATGAGTCTGCAATGGATATAACTCCATCTACACGCACTATAATGAGTGTTTGTTTGGCCAAAATTTATGAAAATATGTATTATGATGCTGCAAAAGAAAGATTCAGAAGTGCTATTGATGAGTATATAAAAGACAAATTACTTACACCAGATATAGAATCAAAAGTAATAGTTTGATTTTATTTTACTTTTTTATAAATAAATGACTTAAATTTAGATTAACTATTTTACATATTCATAGGTACGTGTTGTTGTTGCAATAACAACACTATTACTTGGACCTTTAGATGTGGGAAATTCAGTTGTTGCTAAAGAAGGTATTATGGAAATGATTCTTGTAATGGCAGGTACAGAAGATCCATTGCAACAAAAAGTTGCATGTGAATGTATCATAGCTGCAGCATCTAAAAAGGATAAAGCTACAGCTATAATATCACAAGGTGTGAATATACTTAAGAAACTATATCAATCAAAGGATGATTCAATTCGCGTACGAGCTTTAGTTGGATTATGTAAATTGGGTAGTTCAGGTGGTACAGATGCAACTATCAAACCATTTGCTGATGGAGCAACAAAGAAATTAGCAGAAGCTTGTAGAAGATTTTTGATTAATCCTAAAAAACAAAAAGATATGAGAAAGTGGGCTGTAGAGGGCTTGTCTTATTTAACATTTGATGCTGAAGTTAAAGAAAAATTAATAGAAGATCGTGATGCCATTCAGGCGATGATAGAACTTGCCAAAACTGGAGATCAGTCTGTACTATATGGAGTGGTTACTACTTTAGTTAACTTATGTAATGCCTATGACAAACAAGAAATGGTACCTGAGATGATAGAATTAGCAAAATTTGCTAAGCACCATATACCGGAAGAACATGAATTTGACGATCCAGACTTTTTAAATAAAAGATTAATTACTTTAGCTAAAGCAGGTGTAACGAGTGCTTTAGTTTCTCTTTCTAAGACGGAGAGTCAGAATAGTAAAGAATTAATAGCACGTATTTTTAATGCAATATGTAGTCAACAAGAAGTAAGAGGAATTGTTGTACAGCAAGGAGGTGCAAAAATTCTTTTACCCTTGGCTTTAGATGGAACAGATAAAGGAAAGAAACAAGCTTCTCAAGCATTAGCACGTTTAGGCATTACAATAAATCCAGAAGTAGCATTTCCTGGACAAAGAATCATGGAAGTTATAAGACCATTCCTAAATCTTTTAAATCCAGAATGTTCAGCACTAGAAAACTTCGAAGCATTAATGGCATTATGTAATTTAGCTAGTGTTAATGATACTGTTAGAAAACGTATCCTGAAAGAAGGTGGTTTTTCGAAGATTGACACATATATGTACGAAGACCATGAAATGTTGAAACGCGCAGCTACACAAGTAATAAACAATTTAATTATATGTGAAGATACGATTCAATATTTTGAACAAGAAAATGACAGAACGAAATATCTTCTGATTCTTTGTGAAGATGAAGATGAAGACACATGTTTAGCTGCATCTGGAGCCTTAGCAATGTTAACATCAGTAAGCACCAAAGCTATTGAGAAAATGTTTGATGTAAAAAATTGGTTAGAAATATTACGTTTTTTGCTTGCAAATCCTAAGTCTGAAATACAACATAGAGGTGTGGTTATTATATTAAATATGATGAAAAGCTCGAAAGATGTTGCTGCAAAATTGGTTGAAACAGACATAATGGAAATTTTAATGGCTTTAACACAGAGTGATTCTGTGCAAGATAAAAAAATTAAAGATTTGGCAGTCCAAGCATTAGGAGCTGCTGCTGACTGGAAACTTATTCTTTCTGTAGCAACATAATATTTTAACACTATTTATTATAGAAGTATCATATCATTTTAATGAATGTGCCTTATAATGTGTTAAATAATTCATTAGGAATTTTTATACATTAATACATATTTATAATATTCATTGTATTTATCATATTTCATTGTATACATTATACTATTTATACTAGGGGTTCCTAGTTTTATCTAGGTGGGCCAAAATTATAAGTTTCAAAATATTTGGTGAGCCAATAAAATAGTATTGTGAAAAAATACATTCAAATCGATAAAAAGTTAGACCTAAGGGAAAATATTATGTTAATTTTATAACATAATCGTTCCTTATGACAATAATTATTTTTTGTTACAAACTGTTTATAAACATATTTCAAAAATAATTAAACAGGAATGTCTAATTTATACATATAATTTTGCAAATAATAAATATAAATAGAGTATTCCGCATTTATTTATATATTATATGGCCTTGTTACTTAATAACAAAACATCATTTTAGAATAGGTTCATTAATTTGCAACAAATACATTTTGTATCTCCTAAAACTTTATTTTATTTTTTAAAACTAGTCAACGTAATAAATTAATATGTAAAATAATATGTAAAAAATATGTATAACTGTTATGTGTATAATGAAAATAATATTTATTACAGCAGTTAATAAAATGTATAAAAATTGTATATTTGTCATACAGTATGTATATATACATATATTTTATTTCATTTATAGAATAATTTCATATAAAAAGTACTTACAATGATAATTTAAAAAATGGATGATCTAAAGCTTGTTCTGCTGTAATTCGAGTTTTATGATTTAAATCTAAAAGACTTGTTAATAGTTGGTATGCTTCTTTTGGATATTGTACAAACGATGATGGTACCTAAAAATCGGAGAATATATTTTTCCTTAGATTTAATTAATACAGAAAGTTTTCTTTAACAATTACAGATAAATTAAAACAAAACAACCAAAATACCTTGCTTTTACAATTACTGGTATGTGGTAAATCTCTATTTCTTTTTTGCAATTTTTGACATAAAGTCATTAAATCAATTCCTGGTAAATTTTCACTAACAATAAGTTTTTTACCTAAGTTAATAAATAAAAATACAAAAAATAATAAAACTATTAAGAACTAGATTCAAATAATTAAATTTGAAATAATTGAAACAAAAGGCAAAATAACAGATATATATCAGAAAATCAGAGATAAAGTACCTAATTTTTGTGCACAATGTTGTAATTTCTGTGTACCAAATATAGATATTATTTCTGCTAAAGCTGTACAATCATCAGGTGACCGAAAAAAAGGCTGTGTACTACTCAGGATACATAACATAATTATTCCACTTGCCCAAATATCAATTGCTAAAATTTATCAACAACATATATATGTATATAATTGGTACTCATTATATTAATCATTGTTTAAAAATATAAATTGTTTGCAATTCATACCTGGTGTTTGCAATGGATATTTTAATAGCACCTCAGGAGCTCTGAATCCTGGAGTGCCTGCTCGAGGTGCAGCTTGGGTAGGTTTAATTAAACATAAGGAACAAATTTTAGGTTTTCCAAAACATAAACATGTATCAGTCGTGTACATTCTTTCAGAAGCATAAGATACTTTTTTGCTATTCTGTAAACACCAAAATATTTGGGAAACAGCTAATTGATGTAGAGTAACATTAATTTATATGTGAAAGAAATTAGCTTATTGTGTAAAAAATTTTACCTCATCACATCTTTTTCTTTTTATAGACTGTATTGTACCATTCACTGATTTCTGATTATTTAATACTGGTGTTGTATATTTTTGAGCCAATCCAAAATCAACTAATAAATATCTAAAAGAGTTTTTTATTTAAATATATAATTAGTAATAGATTAATGGATATTTATTGTTTTCTAATATAATTACCTTTTATTATAACGATCATATAAAAAATTACTTGGTTTAACATCTCTATGTATTATATTAAATTTGTGTACTCTTCGCAATGCAACTAATAATGCTTTCATATAATCTCTTGTTTCTTGTACCGTCATATCTTGGATATATTCCTGATTAACATGTTTTCATTATTAATCAATCTTTTTTTTGCATAATAAATGTATATTATAAATTATACTACAAATACTATATGAAAATCGGTGATGAACTTACAGAGAACTTGTCATGTCTCATATATGGCATTACAAATACAACAGATCCTTGATTTCTTAAACATAATTCTAAGCTGATAACATGATCTTGACCTCTAAAAAATTAGAAAATCTTAATTTTCTATAAGTAGATATATATTGAAGTGATATTGGTAGTTATATATTTTTAAATTTAATTTCCTTTAGTATTTACCCAATTTGCTTCAAACATAGTAATTCACGTTCTATTTTTTCTATATGACAAGTAGGTACTAAATGTTTCAACGCATATTTTTTAGAACCATTAGACGATTTCAAAGTAGCTAAATAAACGGAACTAAATGTGCCTTCTCCAACTTTCTTATGTATGTGAAAGAGCTCTTTTAAGAATGGTATACTATTTTTAAGAGCAATAATCTTATCATTATTTTCATCTGAATAAAATATTTCTTTTATTAGTATTTTCTAACATATATGCTATATATATTTTTTTTATAAAATTTAATAAATATATGTTCTTGCCTTCATCATCTTCTTTCGTATGTGTGGGTAAATTTAAACCATCCATAGTATTAAACAAATTAACAAATATACAATCTTATATTATAGATCATTAACTTATGGTTAACCTCACTTATCTTCTGAACTACCTTTTCAAACATACTTAAATGTATTCCTTTTTTACCACATAATATTTACCAATACATGCTAAATCGAAAGATTTCATACTAAAATTTGTAAATCTTCTATAGACAGATCTTTTTACGTAGCTATCTTTCCTTAATTTGAATCAGATACGCGTCAACATAAAGCTAAGTGCATCCGTGCTCTTGAATAATTTATGTGAATAAAGATATTCAGGATAATATATACTAATGAGTAAATGTTTATAATAAAATATATATTCGGTCTATTATATAAAAAAATCTCATTCACATAATAATTATAACTCAAAATTCACAATGTATGTAATGAAAAGCTTTCTTTTACTTTTCAATATCTTTTATTTGTCAAAATTATTCCTTGGCAGTTACATATATGCGTCTTATTTAAATATTACATAATCATAATCATTGTATTGTAAAGACTAAATATGATTGGAGCTTTCTAATCTATCCTTTGTAAAAGTCGATATATAATTGGTTGACCGTTTATATTTGCATGCAATCGTCTTCAGTGATCTGTAGTAATCTGCTCTCGACAAGAAATTTTGATTTTCAGCATTGACCAGTAAAACATTTTTTATTAAATAAAAGCATCTTTAAAATCAGACAGTCTAAAAAATAAATTATGTCGTTAAAAAGTATCATTACAATATATACCACCACAATGAAATATATAAATATATAAAAAAGAAGGGAAAATCTTTTTCATAAAAAACTTAAAAATTTTAAAAATTTTTTAAATTGATGACAAACATAACGATATTAAATATATAAATACGTATGAACGATTCAATATATCCTAAAATTAAAACGGAATAAAGTGGAATAAACGTATCTCTTATGAAGTCACGTGACGTCATTATGTTGTCGCTCAGAATGTTGTTTATCTGTTATGCGATTGGTTGACAAGATTCGATACAACCAATCACGTTTTTCGTTGCTCCGCAATGGTCGCGTAAACTTTTCGGCCATCTTGTTATTTTCGAAAATCTCGAGGTTGGGTTTCGGCGACAACGCAGTGTGGCCGTTTTTCTTGTTTCTCGCTATGAGTGAGTGAAAAAAGGAGTGTACTCCGTTTTGGAATTCATGAAACGAAGGTACGATGAGTTTAAGGTTTCGCGTGGACGATCGGATACCTTCAACGATGAATGCCACCTTTCCTCGTTGATGAACATCGCAAATGTAGCAAAAACGGATGAGGAATGAGCGAGAGAGAGAGAGCGAGAGAAAGAGAGAGCGAGAGAGAGAGAAAGACGTGCGAACGAACGAAGCGAGAGAGTATAGTGCGAGAGAAAGAGCGCGAGAGGGGAGGGGTGTTCGGAGGTAGGGGGTGCTGTGTGGGACAGAGAAGAGATGATAAAAAGGCGGTGAGGAACGGCGAGTGTGTGAAACGAAGAACAAAATTGTTCGCGCGCGGGAATCAGCAGCGGTGTGTTTAATCCTTTTGTGCTTGTGATTTGCACGAAAAGGTCGTGATTACCAGTGCGGAACGTGTGTTTTATACCGCCGAATTGAGAATCTGCGTATGAGAGTCATTGATGTAGGTTTAAAACGATACTTTTGATTTCGATCTATGAACAACGACGCAGCGGGGAAAATTGGGCCCGGGCGACCGAAACGCCGCAGATTTTTAGTGTTTTCTCTAAAGATATATTTTATTCTATTATATCATCATTTCTGTCATCAATTTGATCCATTAAATTGTTTGTTTACTCCTTTTACGAACGACAAAATTTGTTTGAGATTGTCAAATGTAGGTTAGGTTGGACGGTCGCAGTGCGGTGACCTCCCTCGCAGAAGTTAGGAATGATTTTCTTCTTTGCATTTAATTTGTGACACATTCTTATTATCAATGTAATTTTAATATATCCTATAAATCATAAAAATGATCTCATTTTTCATCATGTATCATAAAACTAGCTAGTCAGAGAAAATCATTCGCTGCTTACATCTATTCATAAATTTACTGAAATATATCTATGTTATTTTTGCTTTATGTGCATAGAGTTGCATGTAATTATATAAAAAAAATTTGTTGTGTTTAGATAAAGTGTATGAAAGGAAGAAAATTTGTAGTACGGAATGGCAACTTTGGCAGAGCAAGCATCCAAGTTATTGGACTTTAACCAGAAGTTAGATATAACGCTTCTTGATAATATAGTGGGATGTATGTACACTGGAATAGGGGAGCAACAAAGGGTTGCCCAGGAGGTATTAACTACCCTTAAGGAACATCCAAACGCGTGGACTCGCGTAGATACCATTCTAGAGTATTCTCAGGTAATTTTGATTATGGTATATTACAACGCACATATGTATTTATGAGCATATAATGAAATAATATATATTTTGAATAAAATTATAATAATATGGTGATACAAGAATGACATGTTTAATAATATTTATATATATTACAGTACTCTTATCAAAGAAGTAAAATTTAATTTGTATCGGATCATTGCTATATAGTAATGTGTGAAATATTGTTAATATTATTAAATTTAGGATTTTATATAAAAAATTTAGAAATTGTGTGTAATGATTTGGAATATAGACAGATATTTATTAAAAATTCATGTCTATATGTATTGTAGATGCTGTATAGGTATAATTCAGTTGAACAGTACAAAAGGAGATAATTGCAGAGAAACAAGACTCAAGAAATCAAATTCAGTATTTATAAAATATTAAGTGTAGAATATAATAGTAGCAAACTGCAATGTTATTTTTTATTACTGAAATTTCACAAAAAGTTGTAAATTATGATATAGTAACATATAGTATTTTCATATTTATATGCAAATGTTCAATGTATTGAAGTTATTTTATATTTTATAAAGTAAAATATTTTACATGTCATTTATGGTTTGTTGCCACTGGGGAAGTTAATATTGATGGACTTTTTATTTTAAGAATATAAAGTTGTAGAATTCAAAAGTAATAGAATTTTTACTTAGTATATTTATTTTTTTTATACAAACTGACAATAAAATTTCTTCTGATATCAATTTGTATTTCATTAATAAAAATGAAAGTATAAATAAATGCAATAATTCATATAATATTCAAATTGGAAGAATGGATAGTAAAATTCTTAATTTATATAACAACTCAGACAAATATTTATAAAATTGTTGTTTTGAGTCCTATTTTATGCAGAAAGAATATGTTTATGAGATAAATCAGGAGAAGTTTTTATCATGTATTTGTTATTCATACATCATTCTATTTCATCTTTACTACAGAATCAGCAAACAAAATATTATGCCTTACAAATCTTGGAGCAAGTTATTAAGACACGGTGGAAAGTACTACCTAGAAATCAATGTGAGGGTATAAAGAAATATATTGTAGGCCTCATTATAAAAACGAGTAGTGATCCAGAAACAATGGATACTTCTAAAGTTTACCTCAACAAATTGAATATGATCTTAGTGCAGGTAATGCAGTGTAATGTATATTAATTATTATTACAAATAATCAAAGATTATGAATTATAAATTGATTTATTATTTAATTATAGGTATTGAAACGAGAATGGCCAAAGAATTGGGAATCTTTCATTAGTGACATTGTTGGAGCAAGTAAAACAAATGAAAGCCTCTGTCAAAATAATATGGCAATTCTCAAACTTCTCTCAGAAGAAGTATTTGACTTTTCTAGTGGTCAAATGACACAAACAAAAGCTAAACATTTGAAGGATACAATGTGTAGTGAATTTTCACAAATTTTTCAACTTTGTCAGTTTGTAATGGATAATTCACAGAATGTACCATTAGTAGCAGTTACTTTGGAAACGTTATTAAGGTTTTTGAATTGGATACCACTTGGATATATTTTTGAAACTAAACTGATAACTACTCTAATATTTAAGGTATACAATTTGTATTATATATTTCTAGTTTTTACGTGGTATTTATATATGCATTACATATATATTTTTCCATTTTTCAGTTTCTAAATGTACCAATATTTAGAAATATTACACTTAACTGTCTCACAGAAATTGCTGCTGTTACAGTAACGAGTTATGACGACATGTTTGTTGCATTATTCATAAATACGATGCAACAATTAGAACAAATGCTTCCACTCGAAACAAATATAAGAGAAGCATATGCAGTTGGACAAAATCAAGAACAAAATTTTATACAAAATTTGGCAATGTTTCTTTGCACTTTTTTAAAAGAGCATGGTCAATTAATAGAAAAGAAGCAATTAAATGAAACATTATTGAAAGCCTTGCATTATCTTGTGTTAATCTCAGAGGTTGAAGAAGTTGAAATATTCAAAATTTGTTTAGAGTACTGGAATGGTTTATTAGCTGATTTATATAAAGATCATCCGTTTGTGGCACCTTCACCTTTGTTTATGTCGAAGAGTATGACAATCTCACACAGAAGAGTCTTCTACTGTCCAGTTTTGACTAAAGTCAGATATATAATGATTAGTAGAATGGCTAAACCTGAAGAAGTTTTGGTGGTTGAAAATGAACATGGAGAAGTTGTACGAGAATTTATGAAGGATACTGATTCTATTAATTTGTATAAAAATATGAGAGAAACTCTTGTATATCTTACTCATTTGGACTATGTGGATACTGAACGTGTTATGACCGAAAAACTTCAGAATCAAGTTAATGGTTCGGAATGGTCTTGGAAGAATCTCAACACGGTATTTGTTTTTTTTAATTTTTCTTTTTTTTTTTTTTTAATATTTGTTACAGTTATCATCTCATCAATTTTATCTAACACTTTCTCTTTGGATAGCTATGCTGGGCAATAGGTAGTATTTCTGGTGCAATGCATGAAGAAGATGAAAAAAGATTTTTAGTAACTGTAATTAAAGATTTACTTGGATTATGTGAACAAAAAAAGGGTAAAGATAACAAAGCTATAATTGCCAGTAATATCATGTACGTTGTTGGACAATATCCAAGATTTCTTAGAGCTCATTGGAAATTTTTGAAAACTGTTGTGAATAAACTCTTTGAATTTATGCATGGTAGGTAACACATTACAAGGCTAAAACTATACATTGTTAATTTTTCATTATCAATTTTTACTATTAACTATTTATTATATACATGGAGTAAATACAAAAATCTATTCATATCATTTAATATTTATTTTAGAGACCCACGATGGAGTACAGGATATGGCCTGTGATACATTCATTAAGATAGCTTTAAAATGCAGGCGACATTTTGTTACAACACAGGTTGGTGAAGCATTGCCATTTATTGAAGAAATTCTTTCAACAATTAGTAGCATCATTTGTGATCTTCAGACACAGCAGGTAAAGTTATAGTTTAAAGATTTTATTGAAATTGTTACTGACTGAAAAAAGATTGGAAATTGTGTTACATTCATATTCGTTTATATTGTACAGGTACATACATTTTATGAAGCTGTTGGTTATATGATAAGTGCTCAGACAGATACATTAGTTCAGGAACAACTAATAGAAAAATATATGCATTTGCCCAACCAAGTTTGGGATGATATTATATGCCAGGCTTCAAAAGTGAGTTCAATTCTCATAATATAAACCTACAAATAAGTATTCATTAATTCTATACAGAATATATGTAAAACTATATAACACGGTGAATTCGTTTCAGAATGTTGATGTGTTGAAAGATTCTGAAGCAGTTAAGCAACTTGCTAGTATTTTGAAGACAAATGTTAGAGCTTGTAAAGCTCTAGGGCATCCATATGTGATACAATTAGGAAGAATATATCTGGATATGTTGAATGTTTATAAGGTATTAACATAAAATGTAATATGAGTTAGTTTAACGAGTTCGGAGGAAGTGATTTGAAAAATATTAATGTTTTAGGTTATGAGTGAGAATATAAGTGCTGCAATAGCTTTGAATGGAGAGACAGTGATGAAACAACCTTTAATCAAGAGTATGAGAGTAGTAAAAAAAGAAACATTGAAACTAATTTCAGATTGGGTTAGCAAATCTATTGATCCACAAATGGTACGGTATTATCATTTTTTATATAGATGAATACTTTTGAATTTATTAAAGGCATAAAAGTGCATTTGAAGAAGGTGTTAATGTTATTGTCTATTCTAATGCTTTGTAGGTATTAGAAAATTTTATACCACCGTTACTGGATGCAGTATTACTGGATTATCAAAAGACAAATGTTCATTGTGCTAGAGAACCAGAGGTACTTAGTGCTATGGCTACTATAGTAAATAAATTGGAAGCTCATATCACTAGTGAGGTACCTAAAATATTTGATGCCGTGTTTGAATGCACTTTAGAGATGATTAATAAAGACTTTGAAGAATTTCCCGAACACAGAACAAATTTCTTCCTCTTACTACAGGTAATAATAATAGCAATGATAATAATAATATCACGATATCTATGTTATCCGATATCATCAGAAAATAATAACAATTAATTTTCGTTTTTTATTTAGGCAGTGAATAATCATTGCTTCCCCGCATTTTTATCGATTCCACCAGCACAGTTCAAACTGGTGCTTGATTCTATTATTTGGGCTTTTAAGCATACAATGAGGAATGTAGCAGATACAGGATTGCAGATCTTGTTTCAGCTTTTACGAAATATCGAGCAGCATGAACAAGCTGCACAAAGCTTTTATCAGACATATTTTACGGATATTCTTCAACATGTATTTAGTGTAGTAACAGATACATCGCATACCGCAGGTAAAATTATGATATAATCTTACTTTGTAAACATTATATATATATATATATATATATTTATTTATTTCTGAATTATTCATGTCATATTTATTCTTTTAAAATGTTCTTATCAATGCTATTCTATAGGCCTTACAATGCACGCTACTATTTTGGCATACATGTTTACATTAGTTGAGTTGGGAAGAATACAGGTACCACTTGGACCTGTGCCTGATAATACATTGTACGTTCAAGAATTTGTAGCGAGGTTACTCAGGACTGCTTTTCAACATTTGACTGATAATCAGATTAAAATAACAGTGCAAGGTTTGTTTAATCTTGATCAAGACATCCCAGCATTCAAAGAGCATTTGAGAGATTTTCTTGTACAGATAAGAGTAAGTATCAATCAAAAAAGATGGTGTTTTCATAATTGCTAATGACAAAGCGAAAGATGAGTTTTGTTAATTTCTATTTGTTCTTCTTAGGAATACACTGGCGAAGATGATTCTGATCTTTATTTGGAAGAAAGAGAAACAGCTTTACGATTGGCTCAGGAAGAAAAAAGGCGACAGCAAATGGCAGTACCGGGTATTCTGAATCCACATGAAATGCCAGAAGAGATGCAGGACTGAATAAACTGTAATCCTTGCCTGATATTTGTGCAAGACCAAACGACAAACACTCTGCTGTAGAAACTATTATATCTGCAACTACTCTCACAACTACCACCACCACCACTACTACCACTAGTACAGCCACCATCAAAGTGGATACACATTACATATTTATTAAAACCAAGTTTAAAATATCACACTCTTGTTAATGAGGTAAGCCCAAAACATGGTGACTGTTTGTTTGTCTGTTATAGGATTTTAAAAGAAAAGGAGTTTCTGTTGTGGAAAAAGTGTGAATGCCTGCTTAGCGATGCTATTTCATGTATAAGAAGAGGGTACTTCTCAGAATAAATTATTGACTGATGTTTGTGTAAGAGATGACGTTCATCAACTGCCGATAATTAGTGGATAGAAAGAACATGGCAGAATTTTGTAATGGGAAGTTTGTTGCTAAGAGTGACAGAGTAAACATTTTTTGTATTAATGCAACAGCACCGTACATGTGACAACAATGCATTTAATAGTGCTATGTGATAGTTGCATCATCTGGCTCAATGAACACAGTATACTATACGACACTCTTACTTTTACATAGGAGAATTGTGATGTACTGTGCTTTGCGAAATCGTACTCTTTCTACATTTTTGGTCGTATGAGTCTGTTCTAAAATAGAGATTGATATGTATGCGGAGTCATGTGCGATAAATTCTGCTTATACATTGTCAAATGATTTTGTTACAATATAGACTCTACACACAGAGAATTCTTTTTGATTCATTATTAACTTATGATCGCGAAAGAATTAAAATTACATCCTTTTAATTTTATAACTCATAAAATCTTGTCCTAAAAATATGAACTCTTTTTTTTTTTAATTTCAAATATTAATTGATAAATATGAGCTTCTCCATCACCTGCAGAAACTACGACTTATATTTTGCTGAGTTGCTCTCTTATCCATTTGCTACTGACTCTAGTATCTAGTAGAGTAAAACATTGTCTTTAATTTTTTCCCTGTATTTTTTTTATTATTTCTTTTTTATAAAGGCAGCTAATGTCTATTGATTTATATGTGCATATTCTCTAAAGGATATTAGATTTTAGGTATGATACATAATTTGATAAATACATAAGGAAGTACAATTGACATACACAAAAAAAGGAAAGAAGTATATAACTACCCCAAGATATTTACATGTGATATACTATTTCACGTACATATAGTAAACACTCGGCCATCAGAAAATAACAAAAAATGCACAGAGCTATGATATCTGCATGACTTGATGCATTTAGGACAAGTACAAGCAAACTTTAAGTACAATAAAGGATAAAAAATGATTTTGCATTAAATAGTATCGTCGTAGCAGGCTTTTGAGGTAACATAAATGTCCTAGATGAATGTGTGTTTTTATCTGCGTGCAGTTGAACTATAATGCTATTATAGTGCAACATAGTAAAGTGACGTTGTACTGTAATATTATAATACTATTATGCTGTATATATGATCCACTGCGGGCCGTGAAGTGGCATCTTGTAAATGAAAATTAATCACGAAAATATTAGCATTTGTTTATGCTCACTCTTGCTCAATTCATTGTATATTTAAATACTTAAAAATCGATGATTTTAAAGATATCCAAGTAAAGCTGTTCCACTTATTATTACGTTCCACTTAATATTATAAGTTACAAAATGGCAACCATTTTTAAACTATCGAAGGGTAATATTAGCTGGAAGGTGAAGTTTATAAAGTGTACAATATATGAATCAAAATTGATGAAATATTTCTTTAATAATTAATATGCAACATATAATATGTATCTTACTAAATTACATTTGTTAAGTTCATTTAATATCGGGGCCATTAAACAATAAGTATTCAATCTGATTCAGTTAGTTTCAATAATAAGTAGTACTGTACCTAATATTCAATCTTAATTAAAATATGAATTCTTTATTCTTTTTTTATGTTAAGGGAACGTTTATAGGTATTTGAATGCTCGTGACAGACAAAAGTTTTTCTTAAAAGAGAGAGAGAGAGAGAGAGAGAGAGAGAGAGAGAGAGAGCGCGCGAGAGAGAGAAAGAAAGAGAGAAAAGTGGGATTTTAGAGAGTACATATAACAAGCATTAATTAGATTTCCAAAGTAAATATAAATGCATCAATTATCATTTTCATTGTGTAAAATTTAAATAACAAGAAAGTATAAATATTTTCTATAAGTACTACACTCTTTTATAATGTGATGTAGGATTGTATGAAGTCGGCACTTTTGATGAATGTTTCAACGTTCTTATGCTTTTTATATGATCTAGCACCTTCTATGTGATTCTGGTGTGACTGCATAATATTTCAATGTCTTACATAAATTCAGATGTTATGTAAATGATCTATTGTAGTTCTAACTTATCAATGCTGTAAATTACATTATATGTCTTGATTTAGATACGTTTAATAGTTCCAAGGTATACATGCTTGGTATTGTCATATAAAGTGTGTTGGTGTATCACTTCAAATGTTAGCTAAATGTTATTTTTTCATTAATAATTGCGATTAAAAATAGTTTACTAAAGTATTCGTAACTTTAAAAAAGAATATATTCTGATTCTATACAATTATTTCATTTTATTAATTTTATTTATTAATAAATAAATACAATATAATATAAATATCAAGTAATAACTTGTTTTGATAGGTATTTAGTAGGTTTAAATTTTTTATTTAAATGGATTTAGAATACAGGAAATTAAAAATTATATAAAAATATAAATCAATATTTATAAAAGATATAATCTTTTACTGAAATCATTACAATGTGATAAATTTCTATCCTATAGAAATCTTAGATTCTAAATAATTATATAGAATTTATAGAGAAAAAGTTGTATTTTGTTATCATTTAAAGTGATACATTTCATGCAAATTAATTTTCAATTCATTACAGCACACGAGTATCAATAGATTTACAAATTAGTTTTTCACTAAACACACAGAAATGTAACAGAGATAGATATGCAGTTTCTTCCATTTTCTAGAATAAAATATCCATTTGCAACTTTATAATATCATTTCATTTTATATTAAAATACTTAATAAATCTAAAAAGGACCTTTTTATGTCTTTAGTTCTCAAAAAAAAATATTTATTATTAATACTGTGTTCTTTTCTGTGGTGGATGGAATTGGACTATAATAATTAAATAAAATATATAATTATGATTTTCATTTAAACAGATTACCATTGACAATTAGTATTATAAAAATGGATCGGAAAGAATCCCTGGGTAGAATTTTCAGTCTATCACATTTGATAATGTTTACGATGTTAAGCTGCTGATGATTATACCGGAATAGATCATCAAACTGGCGTTGATCTAGCTGTATTGTATCATTACTTTTTATAAGTTGTATTTATTTGCAATTAACTAAAACCAAATTGTACAATTTTTCAAAATATTTGTTCTTTATGCTATCTGTACTTGTAAAAGTAGAGTTTATAAAGATATATATTATGTAATATTACATAAATGAAAAACAATAATTCATTTTCATTAAAAGAATTTTTTAAATGTTCGAATTTACACGTATATTATAATTGGTGTTGTGTTAATGTATATTTCTTAGTGATATTCACTATTTCTTAAAATGTTAATTGTGATGCATGAATTTGAGAAAACTGATTATATAGTTTATACAATTTGGTAAAGTTAGATGTAAAGAAGTATACAGCAGATCAAACAATACAGTTGCATCAATGACAATACATCATCACTTTATAAAGTATAGAAGTTTTTAGTTTAAGTATCAATGACAAATGTGTAATGAAGTTAAGGGACATGGAATGATTTTTCTTTGATGGTAATTCTCTCTATATGTTATCGAATACAACTTTACAAATATGAAAACGTTGAAACAGCCTAAGATGTAAGCATAAAGGAGTACAATACTGTATGCTCTTTTGTTATTCATAAACTTGCATTTCAATAGTGTACACATTGTAAAAATGTGTATTGAATCCCCTTGAGCTGTATAATAAGTACATAGACTACTTCCTTTAGTGGATATGCTATTTCAAATGTTTCAGCTTATTTTTAGATTATTGCTCAAAATATAAGATATACATTTTTTGTGTACTAGTATTTTTAATATAAATATCCATTTGATTTATATATTCATTCTAAAAAGAAGCTGGTTTCAGAAACTTTGCCCTCCATGTAAGTTTACTTAGCTTGGGGATGCATTAGTAAATAGATTTTGTAATATGTTGAGTTAGCATTATTCTATAAAATGTCGAGGGTCGTACGTACGAATAGTCATGAGAAGCGAGTACATAATTATCGAGTGGTACATACTGCGTGTGTTGAGAACGAATGAATGTATTAAGTTAAGAATTCTATCAGTTATTCATGATAACGATAAACTATGTAAAGAGTTTAATAATACTTACTAATAAAATAAAAAATACTATTATAAATACAGTTTATGTATTTAAACATTTTATTTATACTTTTTTATAATTGTTTGATGTTAGAATAGAAAATGTCGTAGATACATTTAATTTTGATAAAATATATAGAGATGGAATATGTTGAAAAATACGATCAATTGCTGACAAAAAATTTATTATTTTTGATTACTTTTTTATTGTACAATTATCGAACTGTTTTATCGACGTAGCAGAAAATAGATTGCTCATCGTTCACATGTCGTTAGTCGCAACTTTATCGATATGGTAAATTACGTCAAATATATTCGTACGTATATATTATAATTTATTAATTGTAGCGTTTAATTAATAGTTATTCTTTTAATAGAAAATTTTCATATCAATTAAAAAGAATGCCTTGTTATAAGTACATATAAATCAATGTAATAAGAAAATGTTAAAATATTTCAAATTTGATTTATGTTCTACGTAGTACACAATGACTATAGAGGGCACTGCATTGTTCTTTAACGGTTATTCGTCTTAATTTTTTCGAAGGAAGAGCTCCCGCCTATACGAAGTAAGTAATGTTGCATATTTTTAGAAAAAAAATGCTGCAAACAGATTATATATTTATAATAAAGTAACATCGATCGATTCGTCGTTATATATTAAGTGCATTGTAAACTATGACTTACGTTTTTTCATTGTCTTTTCAAAAAAATTCATCGTCGTTCACACATATCTACAGTAAACCTATAAATATTATTTGCTATTACGACGTTCATCGATCAATTATTTATTAATCAATTATTTTCTTAAATTTCAATAACTCGGAATGTCACAAAGAGGATGATAAACGTCGAAGATAAAAATGCGGTCCTTTGAGATTTATCAACCGTTGACTCTTATCACAAATTATCAATAATATAAAGGTATTTATATCTTTTTCTAAAATTTTTTTTAATTAAAAAAAATTTTTTTTTTAAATATTAATTTTCAATCGAGAATGTACTATTAACGTATTTCCCCCCCCCCTCTCTTTCTCTCTCTCTCTCTCCACCTTAAAGTAATCATAAATTAGCGTCTATTATGAAAATTATAATACGATATTAGATAATACATATTATTTATGAGTTTGTATATAATATAATATGGACGTTTTTTCAGACGTCTTACGAATGTGTATCAGAAATTTTACATCGTGTTAGAACGTGTTATATGAACGAGCGAGGTAGAGAAGTCCATCAAAGAAGTCAAGCTTTTCGTGGAGGAGCTTTCGAATAATACGAGAAGGGTGCATGCCGCCAATGAATTCGAGCTCCGCCTACCAAGCAGTGGTAGGAAACAACCCCTAAGTATCAAAAGCCGCGCAGGACTGTTTTCGACGTCACGATGTGGGCGTAGACAGATCGGAGACACAACCCCTCGAAAGAGAGAGAGAAGGACGTAGACTAGGAAAACGGGGGATGTCTTTTCCGCGTCTACTCAAAATCAAATCACTCGATTCGGAATCAGTTCTCTTCTCGAACTTCGTGACGTTCGCGGTGACAGAATCGAATCGAAAGCACATCGAGAAAATTTCTGTATCTATCTATCTGACTATCTATCGTTCTTCGTACATATTTTTGCTTCCGTTTACATTTCTTTTTTTTCTTCGTTGTTGCGTCTCGGTGTTGGTGTTGTTCCTCTTTTTCTTCCTCTTTCGGTTTCTCTTTTGCTTTTTCTTTTTCTCTCTGTTACATTTAACTCCTTCATTCTGGTGAGTCTCTTGATAACGAACACGATAAATCTTGGATAAGGAAAGTGTAAGAAACGGTTAACGATGAACCTCCCCGATCAGGAGGTACCTGCTGCTACCGCAAATTTGGGGAGATTGGTATGTTGGTATTAATGATCTATAATATATGATCTATAATAGAGAGCGTGTTATGTGTTAAATATTTTCATTAATTAAATTGGTAGGGAAAAGGGAAGGAAAGGGAAGAGTAGAAAACATTATCATTATGTGATAATGAATACATTTTTTTTTTAATATCTATATACGTTAATTTGCATTAATTACGCAAAAGTATTATATTAGTAATAAGTTTAATACTCGATTAAGTCTACGTACTGTTGATACGTTAAACTATTATGGTCTTATAGTATTTATTAGGTCGAGTTATCAATCGAGATTTTTGCCGACGCATGTATCTTCGTCGTGTGATTATACATTATTTAGAAAAATATTTAAAGACACGATTTATATTTTATCTTAAACGAAAACGGACGAAGTATGCACGTACGCGACATAATTATATTATAAAGTATCTTGCATCGTAATATACGTACAAAAGAGAAGGAAATCAAAAGGATAAAAATAATGGTTTGTTAAATTTTGAAAGAAAAGAGCATAAAACGTGAAGTGTTTTTCGGTAATGAGTGAAAGAAATCGCGTTGCAAAGAAAGTCGGGTTGAATACTGCTGGTAGAACTTTTGTGACCGTAAAGCCACTCAACGTTACAATAGAGATCATAGAGTGAAGCATAGCAAAACATAATGTACTTTCCGAACGATGATCCTCGACTGCTAAATTGCCCTGGCACGCGACTCCACGCATCGATGGCTCGTCCCACGGGTGAAACCCCTTTGTGTCTTCTAAACACGTAATTGTCACCACCGTTCGAACCATCGCATCCCCTTGTACATATGTGTGCGTGCGTGTGTGCGTCTGTTTGTATGTGTAAAAGTCCCTACCACTATTCTCTACATAGAAAAAGCTTTTAACGTGGGTTGGTCAGTATCATTACTTTCGTTAAGACGTAATATGTTCTACGATCGCGTTAAAAACTCTAACGAATTTTGTACGATTAGGATCATTGAGAAATATGATAAGTTTCGAATGTTTGCATTCGAATTTTTATAATTTTTATCTAATTTCCTTTTCTCAATTAAATGTTTTATAATCAGTAATTTATTATATAATCGGCCGCGATAAAAAATATCAATGACATTTGAAAGATTGTCGAAAGATGTAGAATTTGGACGCTGTAACGATGACATATCTATAATTCTAAGCCACGGGTGGTCGATGGATAGCTTATGTTCGAAAACTATAGAAAGGAGGGGGTGAAAGGGACATCTCGTAGATCTCTCTCGAAATGTGCTTGATTTATGTTCTTCTATTCGAATAATCATCCGATTCCCACGTACTTTACCCACGTGGTTGTATCACCACTTAATTGACTCTTGTGTTCGAGTGCATATGATACCAGTTGGATTTCCCATAAGGGAATCGGAAAAGGGAGGGGTGACCCTGCTATGTTTGTCAGCTCGTAACATATATCTATTCAACAATGATCATCTAAAACGATTTTTTTCCCAAAGTTGTCTAGACTTTCTTATCTTTTTTTTTTTTCTACGAGTACAAATATTAGTAGTACAAATATTTATTTCAAAGATAAGAAATCTTGTACCATTTTCTTTGTCGAGTTCGAAGAGAACTCAATCACTGGATTGATATTTGTCTTCGATAGTTGACCTGCTCGCGTTGACAAGTATTGTTCGTCTTCGACTGGCTAGAACTTAGGATCGTCATTGTTTTCGCACCCTCTTTTCTTGTTAAGGGTAAAGAGAACATTCGTATGAAAGTAGCTAAACTTTTTTCCTCGGAAGGAAATTGATAGAAACGAATTAAAGTAACGATGTTCGAATAAGAAAGGAGAAAAGATTCGACTTATTTCATGAAATGTAAAACCCTGATTTAAGATTACGATTCGCTTCTTATGAATCCGTCGGACAAATCGAGCGGATCCGAGGTCAGAAATCTGTTCGCGTACCATCGTTGTCTATAGGATGACTTTATTATAAAGCGAAGCGAAGTGCGCAATTACGAGGGTGGGGTAGTTATGAGAATCAAGGGGGTATCGAACCCTCGCAAAGTCAAGAAGAACGACGGGGCGTTCCCCTCTCGATGTTCATAAGCATCTCCTTTTCACGAAGGCCCGAAAGAGACGAGCGTGCATATTTATTCTGTTTCTTTCTTTCTCACTTTTTCTCTCTTTCTTTCTCTGTTGCGTTGCATCACATATACGCGTGCACATCTATCTATATACATATGAACACGTGCGTAACGTTACTACTGCCGTTGCTACTGCACTGACACTTAACATTCGGTTGGGTCACAAACGCATCCGATGGGAAAAGTCATGGGGGACCATACGTTAAACGGCACGCGGCAGTGTTTGCACTTTCCGCTTACGAGTCATTACCACGTTAATTCGTTCGATTGATTTCGTCATCGATAAAAAGAAATTCGATAGCATCGAACAACTTTCTTACTTTTCCGAAAAGTTCGTCTCACCCTATTCATATTATTTCCGACGAGAGAGACTGTTACGTTAAATAACGATTGTCTTTGCAGATTCTTTTTAATAATATCACGTAAGAAAGATAAGCGTTAGATAAGGAATAGTAGGAGTGTATTTTTTGTTTCTTTTTTTTTTACGGGGAAGGTGTTATTAACGATTTAATCTAATAATATCAGTGAATTTAATTAAGATTTATGTCTTGGCACGTGCCACGTGGATTTAATGTCTTCCTACAGTCATTAGGTTGATTAATTTACGAATCTCTGTTAATTAGAGCCGACGAAAAATATTGGAAAGTAAGAACGCAGAGAGAGAGAGAGAGAGAGAGAGAGAGAGAGAAGGTGGGGGAGAGAGTGAAAAAAAAAGAAGTGATAAAAATATCATCGATAAAATATTTCTCGTGTTAACATCATTAAAAACACTTATCGGCTAATTATAATAAATTATTATTATTACTGAGATTAATGAATCCTGTTTATGAAATAATATTTGTATCTGTAACTTCCTTATCGATTGACTTGGATCTGAGTCGAAGTTTAGGAAAGAAATAAAATCAGGACGTCTAGTCAAAATTCGTGATATCGAAGGCGCCCATAACGTTATCGGAATGCGCGTTAATAACCGAGAATTCCCGAAACCGGTAATCAAGTTTACCACAAGATTGCTCCGCAAGGAAGGACCCATCCAATCATTCACCGGATGTCCTCTGTGCCGCATCTCATCTTTCTTCCTTTCCCCTCCGTCTCTCTCTCTCTCTCTCTTTTTCATCCCCACTCTCTTTCTCTCTCTCTCTCTCTCTCTCTCTCTCTCTCTCTCTCTGTCTTTCTCTTCCTTTCTCACTTTTCTCCCTTTTCTCAACTTCCCTGGTAGGCTCGTCTTGGTTTGTTTCTCCGACTACACTTTGATTGATTTAGTTTCATGAAAAATTAATATAAAATGATTTTGTCAAATTACTACTGACATTATAAACAATACAGCATCTACTAAGTTTTTATTTTATTTCAGCCATCGGAAGACTATGGAAGATTAGCTGTACCGGTGCAAACGACGAGCAGCGACTATTGTTCTCACAATAATTATTCAACGTCTCAGACGACGAACGACGAGAAAACGCAAACTGGTGAGTATTCAAATCTTAAGATAAAATTTATAACTTACGAGAGAGAGAAGGAGAAAGAGAGAGAGAGAGAGAGAGAGAGAGAGAGTGGGAGAGAGAGTGAGAGAGAGAGAGAGAGAGAGAGAGAGAGAGAGAGAGAGAGAGAGAAGGTTTAATGTAAAATCCAGGTAAAGGGCGGAGAAACGTAGAACTAGATAGGACAACATGGTTTATCGATTTTTCAAGATGAGATAAAAGCTGGCGAAGGAAAGGAAGGAAGGGCAAAGAACGAGCGAAGAAAATCCCATCTCTCTTTCTCTCTCTCTCTCTCTCTCTCCCTCCCTCCTTCCTTCCTTCCCTTTCTCACTGCCTCTCTCTTTATTCCATAGTATGTTTCTCTTCTGTGAGATTGAACCTTTTGATAACATCACGTTGTTCGACCTCTTCTTCTTGCGGTTCAACTATCAGGTTGCGAAGTTTCCAACGTATCTTCAACCAGTAAACCAGTAAACGTCGCGAACACATAAGAAAAGTGTGTAGACGTAGAGGGCTCGATTAGAAACACGCATAGAATGTATGGGAAGGTGGAACGAAGTGAGAGAGAGAGAGAAAGAGAGAGAAAGAGAGAGAGAGAGAGAAAGAGAGAGAACACGGATCGACCCCCGAAGAGAAGCTGTCACTCGCAGACTGTCGAGTCGATATCTTTATATAGTTGCATCAACGACGATATTATTTTCTACGGTTCGTCGCTCAGGATTATACTCTGTCGTCGATCGAGACGATGTGGTCGAGTCTAGCGGGCAATTATAGACAAAATCATCCTTTCAATTGCCTTTCCTCGCGAGAATGAACTGTCGAATGGGATTCACGTTCATTGTAGTATCAAACTGAACCATCGAATGATCGTGTTAGAAGCACGTTTATGATAACATTATATTTAATATATTTTTCATCGACTATATTTTTATAAAATTTCTATTGTTTTTTTACAGTATTAATTATACACATGGGTATTGTATATTATTCACACGTTTCGTAGAATTTTTTTTCGAATATCGATCATCACGAAATATGTTCGATTTTTTATTTTTAACATCCTTGACCCAGTAACGTTACATACCCTGCGTTTCTCAATGAAATTCAATAAATAAGAAATTATCAACGCGAAAGAGACTCCCCGGTGTGTCTTATATGTAGAAGCAAGTAGCATACCCGTGACCCTCCTGTTCGTAAGAACCCTATGGAAATCTGGCTTCGGTGATTGACACTTTATATCTAGCATCGGCACGCTGTGGTGTGAGACGGCAGTCAGGATGGACCACCTCCGCCTAACTCAATCACCACCTATAACGCCGCAATTTCTCTATCGTAATCGTATTACGCCCTACCAACCGTTCCCATTCATTCTTCGGCTCTCGTGATTCTGCATTGAAAAATGTTACAACGTTATCGAGTCCTGGGAAGTGAGAGTCACAACGCGTAAAGTATTTTCACTACCATTCTTGAATATTTCTGAACGTCAATGAAGACAACCCTCGAGCTTTTTATTATTTGAAATAAATTTGCTTGTTTTCTTTTTTTTTCTTTTTTCCTTTCTTTTTTTTTTTCTTCTTTAAATAACTGTCCCGTAAAAATAGATGATAACGACGTTGAAAGATCAGTGTGACGATGTTCTTATTCCTCGCTGTATCATTTTCACTGAAAGGATAAGCCGATAGACGTAGTATCATTATCTCTAAGCAATGAGCTGAACCTTAAATAGATTCGATTCGTCGGACGGGATTCTGCGTACGAACAAAACAAAGTTACCAACGAGTGGCTACCCATGGCGAATCTTGAGATCCATTAAACACACCCCATGTCATACGGTGTCCTGCGATATATTCTTATGTATGTATGTATGTACTCGCATCGAAGGGTTCGTTTTTGCTTCTGATTCATCCATTCACTTTCTTCTCTAGCGCGTCTTTCCTCACATCGCCATTTTATTTCTCCTATGTAATTATTTTTCTTTTTCTTTATTTGCACTCTCGTCGAGTCGACTTTTTTTCTGGCTTCATTTATTTATCTTATCTTCAGAGTATAATCAAATTTTTATTTTATATTTATTGTCTGTATTTTTATTATATATGTATATATATATATATATTAGTTTATTATTTCGTCGATTAAATATTACATGATATTTATTTTTCGTTATAGGAAGTGAATTATATCCTCCTCAAGATTATACGAGACAAGAATCTTGGCTTCATGATGGTAAGTTATAATAAATATTTTTTAAATTCGTATAAAAAATTTTCTGTATACATATATAATTAAAAGTATTTTATTATATTTATTATAAGTAGGACTAGGCAAATAAACTATATATTGCAAGTAGACACCCAACCGCCTGGATAGCTCAGTCGGTAGAGCATCAGACTTTTAATCTGAGGGTCCAGGGTTCGAGTCCCTGTTCGGGCGATAATTTTTTTCGTTTTTCTTTTTTTTTTTATTTCAAAAAAAAAAAACATATAATGAAAAAACAATTGGATGGTTATTATTATGAAATAATATTAAAATTAAATATACATTATATATATGTATATGTGCGTGTATGATGAAAATGTATAGAAAAGTAAAAAACTGACAAGGTTTTATAAGATATAATTAATTTATTACATTGTTCTTTTTTTTTTATATGAATTTTAGAGTATAAAATAATTCATTTATTGTTAATGAATTAATTTTATAATTTGAAAAGTATTCATTGTAGTAAATAATATTATTCTTAAACTCAGGATGATTCGATAAAAATATCGTGCGATAAACTGATCGATACACTTTTGTAGATTTTTTGTAAACATTGATTAGGAAGTAGTCATAGAATATTCACATATATATACACATACACACGTATACATTTTCATATGCCACATGCGCGACGATACTGCTTATCTTATAAATAGTTTTATGAGTAATACCAAACTATATCTAATGATGTTATATAAGAGCAAAAATCACTTCTTGTAGATCCATTTTATTTAAACTTGTTACTTTCGTTAAATAGAATATCGTTGGATCAATAGTTGGAACATGTCCTAAAGAAAACCTATCCCCTACTTGTGTTATTTTTCTAATTGAAGTTCAACGTATCGAAGTCCATTAGAAGATTAGATTCTGAAAATGACAATCGGTACCACGACGTGCTGAGGTGTCCGTTCATCTATTAGCCATCCAATTTTTGAAAGTTTCGTTTTATTTTTCGTGTCTATGGACACGCTGTTTTAGAAAGTGCTACTAGCGATAATGAAAAATAAAGCTTATCTATTTTTCTCTATATTTTTCTTTTTTCTTTTGAATGTGTCAGACTGTCATGTAAAAATTTAGATCTCGATAGAAACTAATTACATACTATCATTTATATGGTTTTGTCGGAATCGATTATATACATACATACATACATATATACATACATACATACAAACATATATACAAACATACATACGTATATACATACATACATATATATATGCAACGTTCAACTGGTCGCAACATTAATTTTAATTAGGTTTTATTAACAGTATAGATATAACCTAACAGACGCGAAGGGAAACCTGCGACAGGGTTTGAGAAACACGTGGCTTACACAAACGAACTTATATTTTAATCATAATCGCTTTGATAAAATCCCCCTTCTATCGTTGCATACAATCGATATTTGTTTGTATGTATTTACATATATATATATTCTTATAGGTAAGATACGAACAAAAACTAATTAAATGAAATCTATTTTTTTATCTTCATTTACAGGTAGCAGTTGTGAAACAGAAGGAAGCGAACAATACGTACCAGAGTTTCATCAAATACCAAGTTAGTGTACGACATTAGAAAATATTTGTTATTATATTTTCATTTTATTTCATACATCAAAATCGAATCGATGCGTTCAACGTTACATACATACGTGCGAATTACCTGTTCACTTCGACTCTACATCGTAAATGTATCTAAAATTACCGCTGTTGCTAATCCGAAGGAAGTTAATCTCCAAATGAATCGATGTTTCGTGGAAACACGATAGCATCCTGCAACATGCGTCTCCGACGAAATTGTCTGTTGTACATCTTGGCTAATAAATTAATTGACGTTTCGAATGTCTAACCCTGCGCATGAAATCTAAATCGAGTATAAACGATTAAAGGATATATCAATATTTAAGTTGAACGAAATAAAGTATTCGTTATATTTTTCATTAAATTTTCTTCGTTAAACAATTAATGGGAAATATTTCGATTCATTTCTTTTACGATCGTCTAAAGTTATTTCAATGAGTTCAACTAAATCGTTCGAAAGAAATACATACATAATGTTCGTTGTACTGCACTCTCTCTCTCTCTCTCTCTCTCTCTCTCTCTCTCTCTCTCTCTCTCTCTCTCTCTCTTTCTCTTTTTCTCTTTTTTTTTGCACCCGTTCTCGCGTTTCTGAATATTCACCGTGTAGATTCAGGTAGGGTGGTACGAGAGGAGAACGCAGGAGTTTTTATTAAACCAACGCGTTCGCTCGCTCGAGGGTGATTTCTTCTTTCCATTTTTTAAAGCGGGAGAGAAAAATCAACATTGATGCCTTAACGCCGCCGATCATCGATATCGGATTACGCGAGTAAGCACTTTATATTAAGCCAGAGGGTTTTCCTCTTTCTTTTTAACGTACTTGTTTTAACATACGGACCAGTTAAACACTCGCTTCGTGATTAATATCGTAAAGGGCGGTTGTTGAATGAGAGAGAAAGAGAGAGAGAGAGAGAGAGAGAGAGAGAGAGAGAGAGAGAGAGGAAGAAAAGGAGATCGAATATTCGAATTATAATTTCCGATAAAAAAGAAAATTATATCAGATAATATATAGGGTGACCCATAGAAAAATTGAAAATATTGTTTAATAATTTTTATTATTTATGATATTAGATAATTTATGAGAATAAACAATACAAGTTGATTACACTATTTTTTAGATTCGTTTACGAAATATCGAATGTGCCAAAATTTGTTAGTGTTTAAATTTCGTGGTTCACCCTATAGATAGAAATGTTTTGTTCGTGTAAATAATAAGAGAACTTATTGATGGACAACGAATACGTCTTTCACTCTTACAGATTTTGCACTTTGATATTCGCAGGATAAATTAACTTCTATCTAACTTTCACTTTTTTTCCCTTATAAAAAACATTTCTTATCTTACGATCTTATTAAATCTCTACGATTCCATTTTTAATCATTAATTATATAGTAAAATTGTCGAACTTAACATATTAATTAATTCGGCTTTAAGTTTATTATCTGACGACAATAGTAAATATTTGTATCTAATGGCACGCGTTGAAATGACCAGCCAATCGCTCGAGGGGTAGTTTAAATAACGAGAGGGATGTATAAACACGCTCGATTACATTTAGGGTCAATCGGATTTGTCTTCTTCGATGATACGATTTACTTGATCATTGATTTCATTGATTTCTTTCAAAACACTTGTATATCAAGTTTATTGATGTTAATTCAAATATGTAATCATCTAAAATATCAATGATTAGAAAAGGAGAATATTATTAATATCTAAATATATAATAAGACAATTCGTATATACATAAATTTATATATACAAATTTTCTCTCTCTCTCTCTCTCTCTCTATCTCTTTCTCTCTCTATTTCCCTAATCATCGATAATAAATGTTAGTTTCCAAGTATATAATTTGACATACATATGTCAAGACAATTGAAAACAATGTCTCGTAGTATACGTTTTTTACATATTTATAATAATTTGTCGACTTAATATTTCTCTCTCTCTCTCTTTCTCTCTCTCCCTCAATCTCTCTCTATCTCGTAACAGTAAACTTCCGATGTTTACAAATACAATGATCGCCGGAGGTCTCTGACTTACGCTTCCCACGGCTGGAGTCTGTTTGATTTATCGAAGGGCCGCGCCCCTCGTCCGCGCAAAATCGTCGGCATCCCCCATTAAGTTAGCTCTCACCCCCTTGGTTCCCTTACCCATGTGTCTTCTCTTCGCTTCAGGTCTTCTCCCTTTTTTTTTTTTTCTTTCTTCTTCCACGTGCCAGTGCTGCAACGATGCGTCTTCTCTTCCGGTCCTGGCACGTGCGTCTCACAGAAGCTGACTTTCTCCTACTATCATCTATGTCTTTCTATTCTTCTCTCTTTCTCTTTCTCTCTTTTTCTCTTTCTTCTCTCTTTTCCAGTTTCGCCCTTCCTTCAGTGAAAAAAGGATAATCACTGCTTTGCACTTGATAAACGATAATGACATGCACTCGAGCGAAAGTAGTCAGTCCATTTCGGAAATGGCAAAGCAATCGATTCATCTGTATTTTACAATTTAATGTTTAGGAAACATTCGTACTTTTTTTTTGCTATAATACATCAAATTGCTTGGAAAGTTTCTGTGTCGATTGTCACTTTAATCTTTAATCTTTCATGTTCAATGAAACACATTATTGAAATGAATTACTAAATTATAACAATAATAACAACAGTAATAATAATAATGTTATAAAGATTTAACATAAAATACGTATTTATGAATTTAATCAATAATGAGTAATAAATGAATGAATGAATGAATGAATGAATTTGTTATATACTTTGAATGTAGTTTGTTTTTATTTTATGTCAGATGGTTGCGTGAAACAGGAATCAGGGAATTGTGAAAGGTCCCGAGAAGCTCTCTACCATCCTCAATATACAATTTCCGTCGCACATCCATCCACGCTTAATACTAATTTTCTCGATATAAATCCTAGTACTTCGGCTGATTGTTTCGTGTGAGTATGTTACAACAGTGTTTCTTCTTGCTTAGATATTTTTGAATATAGATAATAAAAATATATCTTCTCTTTGTTCTTAGAAACAATAGGCTGAGTCCGCAGAAAAGTGAATCTTTAAAGAATGTTGCTGTGAAAGAGGAACCGACTGATAAGGGTTATCTCGAGCCAGTTTCTGTGTCCAGTATTTCGTCTTCGATAACTCAAAGCTCTCAGAACGGTAAGATTATACAAAGATTTTATTTTATTTATTTATTTTTTTTTTTATAACTGATACGACACTCATGAATCGTATATATATATTTTTTTTTGAAACATTATTGCGTCTAGAATGAAGATAGCGTATTAAATATCAATATCAAAATTCATACCATGACAAATTTCTATACAAAAGATTCACGCACCATTGTTCTTTATACGGTTCATAAATAACTGGAATAAGAGGGTGACGATTCTACTATACTATCCATTTATTGACTCATCATAAACCGAGACTAATATACTATGAGAAAATCATCCGTCGATGTTATCTCCTCGATAGAGAGTTCATTTTTCATTTCATTCGAGAGAAGTCGATTACTTTTTTTCTTGAATTTTTTTTTTTTATATTTTTCGTTTTTTCCAAAGAGAATTCAACGAATAATCGAATGATATATTTCATATATAAAATGAACAAAATTTGATAGCTTCCTCGTGAAAAGCAATGTAGTTCCTCCCTTGAACGGTGAATAAACTCATGCATTGTTCTAAGTATGCATAATTGAATAATTGAAGACTGCTTTCAACTCGAAAGCCGTGGAAAGCGTCTCCTAGAATTCAGCGAAAGCTGCTGGGCGAAGTACAGAACTCCAGATGCTCTCCCGTGGGAGATTGAACGTCGAAAGCTCTTTCATGGTCCAGTAGTGAAATGTTACAATTCAAATAAGAACGAGTAGATATGATTTTCTAAAATATCCTGTTCCAAAAAGTACATGTATATCTTTCTCTCTTGTAGACATTAAAATCATATTATGTTTTAAAAAATTAATTTGATAAAAAATATAAAATTATTATTAATTTAAGAAAACATAGCAGGAAGAAATCGTTACAGATTCTAAAAATATTCGTCTCTCTCTTTCGTGAAGAATCCAACAATTTTTTTATCATTTGATAAATCTCATTTAATTAGAGTGGAAAATGATAAATAAAGTAAATCAAGGCTACAAATGACTATGAAAGGCTGAAATCAAGGTTTGCAAGCTCATGCTCTGTAATCTGTCCGATTAGTCTTTACGCACACAAGGATAACGAATCCTTTAGGAACTCGTTTACTATATCTATCCACCGACACGATGTGTATCGCGATACCCACCTACTTCCAAGTCACTAGGGAGTTTTGCTACGGCCTCTCTTCGGCTAATTCTCCCTACCATTAACCGTTTCAATTATTTAGAGGTAGTTTACGGTAATAATAGGATGAATCCTCTATCGTTGTTATCGATGATAGCTTTTATTCGGCTTGTTTCACCGTGTTAAATTCATTATAGAAATAGAAAAAGTGAAAAGGAAAAGATATATTTTTTTTTCTTTTTTTGTTAAAAACATCATATAAAAACTTTTCAACCGATCGATCTCTCGATATGCTTCAAATCAATCGAGTTTATTTCATCAACATATTTATCGAATCGTTATCGTGTCTATCGCTCTTCTGCGTTAAACGCACGTTGCAAAATAATGGAACGGAATAGTAATAACCTGTTAATGAATACCAATTGTCCGTGTTCCAGTAATTAATCCGTACGATTTCCAAGGATTACGAATCGGCGATCGCGATTAGTTTTACATGTATTTATAGATCGATCCAGTCTCTAATTCATATCAAATAGGAATATGCATATCTGCAGAATGCATATTACGATAATATTTTATGATCCTTGTTATTATTCCTACTTGGAGAAAATTCAAAAGCCAAAAAAGTATATTGCGTTGGGTCAAGGCATACCATTTGGCAAGCAAAGTAGATGTAAAATCGTGCTTGCATTATTAATCGAGCGCAGCGCCGGAATTCGGGACTGACAATGAGAGATAGAGCGAGAAAGATAGAAAGAGAGAGCAAGAAAGAGAGAGAGAGAGAGAGAGAGAGAGAGAGAGAGAGAGAGCGAATAGGAAATAGGGAGGGTGAAGAAGGGCGAAAACGAGCGATACCTTCTCTCGTTTCTGAGAATGGACGAGTGTAGGCCGTCCTCTTACGCGAACAACCCTCGTGTGCGCCGCCCCTGACCACCCCTGGCCTCGCAACCCTTTACCTACCCCAGTGAGCAGAACGCCGCCAGTTTCATCAGTTCGTGATTAATTTTAATTTAAAACCACCCGCAAAGCCTCTGGTCCCTCTCTCACCGACCTAGGACCAACCCCTTTCCATCCTCATTCTCCTACTCTCTTTCGAGAGAGAAAGGGAGAGAGAGAGAGAGAGAGAGAGAGAGAGAGCGAGAGAAAGAGAGACAGAGAGAGAGAGAGAGAGACAAAGTGGTAGATTAGCCCTGGAGCTTCCATTCCCTTCCCAAAAGCTCCTCTTCGAATACCCACGATCCAACCGACGTTTACCCTGGCAGGTAAAGTAAAACGCCAGTTATAGTTGACTTTCGTGAACCTTCCTGTTAATTCTCTCTGGTGGGCTCTGTGGTAGATAATAATGATACGAGGGATGATATAATGTGATCACTGATGATTCGGCTGAATCAGCGAGTGATCTTTAATGAGAATAAAAGTGGAATTAATAGAATTATTAATCGATCATGTATTATATACATGTTTAATATATTAAGTCGAATATACCTAAGTTCAGGAACAAACTTCTTGTTAAATAATAATCAAGAAGAGTTTACTCTCTCAGAGAGAACCTTCACGAGGTCACGATATTTCATCGCAGCGAATACGTCTCGGCATCGGAGCTTTCTCAATTTTTCAATATTCCCCTGCACGACTTGAAGCGTAACCGGATTACGGTTCGAGAATGGCTTTTTCGGGAGCGATGGTGCCGGAGTAAAGGGGGAGAACGAGGTGGAGGAGTCGGGGTCGGAGGTAGCGACGGTGGTGGTTGCGTAGTCGTTGCTGGTGATAGTGGTGGTATGGTGGTGTAGCCTTCGAGAGCACAGCACCCGATTAATATACATATCGCACGAGCTGTACGCGGGATTTCAGAGGTACCACGACGCCAACGCTATCCGCTTGCTCGTCAGAGCAAGCCAGAGCAACCCCGTGGGCTTTGAATATCAACCAATTTCCTGCCGATATTTGTGTGACGAGCACTTCACCAGCGACGGCGCGTGAGTGCAATTGCCAATGCGTTCCTCTACGTTTTGTCTTCCTATCTTCCCATCCTCCATAGCGCTTTTCCATCTATCACGGATCTTCTTCTTCTTTTTCTTTTTCTCTCCTTCCCCTCTCTTTCTCTCTCTCTCTCTCTCTCTTTTTTTCTCTGTACCTTTGTTCGTGGGTAACGATGAACGTACGAGAAAAGAACCAACGAAAGAACAATCAAAACGTACATATGTCCTAATGGACGACATGATTTTTTTAGTAACAGATTCTAACCGAAGGTTTTTTTCTTTTACAGTAAACAGCTTGGTTTATCCGCAGCAACAACAACAACAACAACAACAACAACAATACGGGATTGGTACCAGAGAAAGTAGAAGTTCACCAATACCCAGCCGACCAGCCAGTGCTTTTTCCGGTACATCGCAATGGCAACCACCTATTTCGACTCCGTCAGAAAGCTTTTTACCGCGACAAGAAAGCTGGACGTCCGATGGCTATGGAAAACGTAGTATAACTCCTACTTGGACCGAGTTAGGAGTTCAAGCGGATTCGAGAAATTCGTCGTGGGAACGACAGAATAATTGCTTGCAAAAACGAGGATCGCCATCGTCTTCGTGGAGCTCGGAATATATTAGCAAGAGACCATCGTCGACCAGTGCGGCAACTACTTGGAGCGACGTGACAGTTGGCTATCAACAGCAAAGACGTGGATCTCTTCAGCTTTGGCAATTTCTTGTTGCATTGTTGGATGATCCAACGAATGCACCTTGCATCGCGTGGACCGGTCGTGGCATGGAATTTAAACTTATCGAACCAGAAGAAGTCAGTAATTCTTATGAAATATTTTCTTGGAATTTTTCTGATCAACTAATCAAGTTCGATTAAAAATCATTGTTATAGGTAGCACGTAGATGGGGCGTTCAAAAGAATCGACCGGCGATGAATTATGACAAATTAAGTCGTTCATTAAGGTATTATTATGAGAAGGGAATAATGCAAAAGGTTGCGGGGGAGAGATACGTTTACAAATTCGTATGCGATCCGGAAGCTCTGTTTAACATGGCTTATGGCACTGGAGGAACTCCTGCACTTTCCACCGAAGTTCATAGCAGTATGGTAAGAACGCACACAGTGTCGGGAAAGACGTGTGCCACAAGCGACATCACCGAGCTTGGTAAACATTCTACAACCGGCTACGGCGATGCTGTTCTCGCTATGTATTCGAACACGGCTGCAGGTTGGTGATCAAAGTGTTTGTATTTATTAATTATTTCTATTCGTTGAGACTCTCTGAAACATTAACGATGCTCTTTTATAGTGTTTCCTTATTTACGAACTTACGCTATGATCGATATTTATCGTTTATAACAGTTTACGGGCCTTCCACTTTGCATCATCTGCATCAATACTTGGGTGCTAACGAAGATTTTAAGACACCAACTACCAGATATCATGCGCATTACTCCGCTCAATACGATAATCATCATCATCACCATCATCATCATCATCATCATCATGCTACTTCAGCTTATTCGGAAACTTTTATAAATTATGGTCGCTTATCGACGCTGGAACATCCCCTTGACATCAGATCCCAAGAACAACCAAACAAAACTTCGTACAATCACGAAGCAGAGAATATCAATAGAGAACGAGAGAACTTACCGATCGGTTACGACGATACACAGAGATCGCAGTTACCAGGACCGTCGGCAACAACGGAAACCACGATATTGGATAGCAGTACGAATTCGAAGATCGAACAAGCACCATACGCTTGTTTAGGCGTTGGTAGTTGCGTTTGTTGAAGATATGCAAACTTCTTCCCTGTCCTGAATGTTCATCGATAACGAATTGAATGTTCTTTGTCAAAGAAAAAAAAAAAAAAAAAGAGAAAAAAAAGAAGAAAACCAAAAAAAACAAGTTTCCCTCGCCAGCGAATTTTTCGTAGATCCTCGTGTAAATATATTCATTCTTTTGCGCAAGACTTCGACGAGATGGGAGAGATTTGTTTAGATTTGTTAGAAATGATTATTTATCGAAACGAAGATTGAACGTAATGGGATATTCTCTAGATAGATTTCATTTTTTTTTTCAGATCCGATACGTTGTAATTTATTCTGTAAATAGGCTAATATAATGATTAACTTTAGCAGGCTTTGTTACTTGAACTAATTGTAAGTATATCCTCTGTGAAATTGATTAACCACGATTCGAGAGCCTCGACAAATACGTACATATGTAATAATATTTATCGATAGACGCTTGCCTTGCGAGGTCAGATCAGGACTATCTTTTTCTTCGGAATAATATCTCGCGGTCATTGCTTAATATGACGTAAGTCCACGGCATCGTACGGAGGTCGAGTGTATATTTCAGGCTCTGACACACCTCAGGACATGTTTATATTTGCCTCTCGCTCTCGCGCATTAGGTTTCTATAGCGTCAGAGCTATGTTTCTCCCACCCTCATGAGCACACAGTGGCAACTATAGTCGGTGACTTAAGCTACACGGTGATGGGTTCGCAACTGTCACTCTGAAGACAAAATGCGTGGAGTCGTACATTCCGATGGTGGAATTCGTTAGAGTGATATCTTCATCGATTTCGCGACGAATCTATTTTACTCGAGGAGTGTAATTTATTGTTAATCGTAAACTTGGTAAGTTTACTCCGATCGTGTAATTGTAGAAACACACTTTCGCTAATGTAAATATACCTATATGTTTACAAAAAAAAAATTATACTTGTACTCTGTGAATAACTTTCAGATAAGTTTTGTACGCCACGACTTATTTATTTTGATAATTATCGCAGATAAGACTGTTATGTTTGGTGTTTTATTTATAGTCGTTATCGGAATATGCTTCGCATAACTCTATGAAAAATATCAAAACGTTCTTAGACTTTATAATACGTGTTTACCTACGCGTCGCAATAGATTTTGCAAGATTCATAAAATCGTGCGCGAATTAATATTTCAAGTACTTAGAATGAGTCATTTTTTGGCTCATCCCATTCTTTATACAGATGACATAGATGACTACTGAATCTTCTTCTGCGTCATTCGACAACATTGTAAAATTAAATATTCATTTCAGTATAAATACGTTTGATTTATCATCATGGCTAAAACGAAATCTTCCGAAGTGGAAGAAGGATCGATGGGTTTCAAGGATAAGCAGAAGGCTTTGGATACATTGAAATTTCTTGACGAACGTGATATAAGTTATCAATATCACGTTATAACCAGCTTCGTCAGTCGCGTTAAAAGAACATTACAAATAACGAAGGACGAGGAGAAACTTTCGAATTTGCGAGATGCTTTGAAAGTATTCGAAGATTGGTTGACCGATTATAAAGAAAATAATCGTGGAAAAGAAAATCTTGCATATTTACCGATAGAAACGATCAAGGCTTATAGATCACTCGCCAAGAGATACGATGTGATCGACGATGATTTTTACGTGTAAGTTTGTAATCCGTACCGATGCGATAGATGATGTTCGATCTATTTCTTAATCATTCTTTTTTTCTGTTCTTCTTGATTTTCATATCGTAGCGCTTACAAGAAGGAAAAAGGAGATTACAAAAGTTTACGTACTTCGAAGTTACAAAATAACGGGATAACGTGGGACATTGAAAGGAATCGTAGATTAAAGGATATCGTTGCTAACATCAAAGAAAGGAATATACAATGGTACGAGACGGATATTGGTGATTTAAGAGGACTTCCAACGAAGGAACACGTTCGATGCATCATGTTAGGATACAGTCCGGATCCAACAAAGTTGAAAAAGTTGATGGCGGATGTTGCATCGAAAATCGGTGTTATAGATGATATCGATATGGAAGTTGAAGAAGAAGTCACGAAGAAGACGACCAAGAGAAGCCACGATAGGAACACGTCGAGTAGCGAAAGCGAGTCCAGCGAGCCCGATAGAAAAGTTGCCAAGTTATCCTCCGATGTAGAAGGAGAGAAAAAGGAAGATAGTGGTCTTAGTTTTAAGGATAAGGAAAAAGCTTTGCAGAGTATCAAATCTCTCGAAGGGCGTGACTTGAGTTATCAGTATCATGCCATTGCTGGTTTGGTTAAAAGAGCCGAAAGAGTAATATCGTGTACGAAGGATATAAAAAAAATCCAAAATATGAAGGAAGCTGTTGAAGTTTTCGAGGATTGGATTACCGACTATAATGTAAATGGTAGATCGCAAGATAATTTTAATTATTTATCGATCGACGTTATACGTGCTTTCGAACCTCTCGCTAAAAAATACGATATCGAGGATAAAGGGATTTTAAAGTAAGTCGTAATGACTTATAGAAGAATCGTCAATTTAATTGGATCATTTATTATTTTCTGCTTTGTATATAGGGCATACGAAGAAGTAGATGGAGATTATAAAAAATTGAGAACGTTGCAAGTCCCAGAATCCGATTTAACGTGGGATAAAAAGAGAAACAAATTTCTTCGAGAATTTGTGGATCGTATGAAAGAAGAAGATATTTCTTGGTTTGAAACCGACGGAGATTTTCGGAGTTTACCGACTAAAGAACATGCGCGATGTATTATGTGGGCTTACAGTCCCGATCCTACGAAATTAAAAAAGCTCGTGTCCGTAGTTATAGAGAAATTAGCGTCTACAGTGTGATATACTATAACTAATTATCTATATGCTATATCTAATTAGTTATCGTATTAAAGCTTTCATGCTGTTATATTTTTTAAGCTAAAGCTAAACGATCTTTTAATTAGTTGTATACGCGTATATATATATATATGTACATATGTACATACATACATACATACATATATATATATACACGTGTACACGCAACTAATTAAAAAATATTATTTCCTTTTATTTGCAGGTCAAATATTTTACATAATTAACTATAATCGAAGTCTGTAATGTTTATAAAAGAAAATATAATATTTAAAAGGCATCCCTACGAAACGACAATATCAATTATACGTTCACACGAAATTCGAACGTCCCGCCGGCGCTGAATAGCTAGCGCCATCTTGTCGACACTAAGACGCGCGCGAGAAGGCTAGATGGCGCTAGGCGTCGAGTTGGTTTTTCGAGCGGCGAGCTCAATCGATAGTTTTTATTGCTGTCGCTGACTCGCGAGGGAGGGTGAGCCTCGAGTACAGTTTTGAGGTTAGGGTTAGTGACTCGGTGACACTGGAAACGATAACCGGTGGGTAGCAGTGGATTTTTCACTCGCTTGCGCGAATCGAAGAATCGAGAGAAGAGAAGATTCCAAACATTTTCGTCATTCCTTTCAAGTCTTTTATTCGTGGAAACTGGTTATTTTCATTGGATTTTCTACGTTGTAGTAAAAAAAAAAGAAAAAAGAAAAAATATTCGAGTGACCGAGAGAAAGAGAGAAAGAAAAAGGAGAGAGATAGAGAAAGAGAAAGAGAGAGAGAGAGAGAGAGAGAGAGAGAAGAAGAAAAAGAAAAAGAGAGAAAGATACTAAGAAGCACGGATTAAACATAGAAGAACGTTTAGAATAAGATAGAAAAACGATTGGTCTCCCTCGAATTTTCTACCCTCTCCCTTTTAGATGTAGCCGGAATACGACGCGTTCGAGGGAGTAATAAAGAAAGAAAGAGAGAAAATTTCACCGTCTAAGAATAACTTGTGGTGCTTCTCTCTCTCTCTCTCTCTTTAACTATCTCTATCTCTTTCTCCCTCCCTCCCTCTCTCCCTCTCTCTCTCTCTCTTTCTCTCGTAAGAGAAAGAAGAGGAAGAAGAAGAAGAAGAAGAAGAAGAAGAAGTAGAAAAAATAATCTCTTCGACTTCTTATCAACGTAGTACGAATCCGCGCCTTTTTCCAAGCGAGAAACGAAAAGTTAAACGAAGGAATCGAAAAGATCGTAATATTATTGTTTTAATCGGCGATTACTTCAACTCTCGATAATATATATCATCATCGATATAATCGAGCAAGAAAGAAAATATTTACGGTCGAAGAAAATCGAAAAAAAAAATAAATTAATTAATAAATAATATTAAAAAGAAAGAAAGAAAGAGCTCGAGTATAGCAGCTAAATTGCATCGACTTTTACATCGCGGGAAAAATAAGGCGCGGAGTTTTCGTGCTTGAATCGAGAGTCTAAAGATCGATATCGAGCAAACGGATGAGGCGTAAAAGGGACGTTGTCAGAGGGGCGAGAGGATCGGAGATGCTTGGTAATCGCGATGGCTAGGAGGGAGGCAGTGTGAGGATGTCGCAAACCGCGGATGCTGAGAGCGAGACGGGCTCCATCTGCGACGAGGAACGCGTTAGGAAACTTTTCCAAGCATGCGACGGCGACGGAGATGGTTTTATCGACAGGTTAGTGCAATAATCGTAATCGTAATCGTAATCGTAATCGTAATCGTCATTATCATCATCATCATCGTCATCGTCGTCATCTTTTTTGTTAAAAAAAAAAAGAGAACAAAAAAATAATTACGTTGTAATCCTATAGGATAATTTTCTTCTGATTCCGAATTAAACTTTGTCACGTGACTGAATCGTTAAATCATTTTTATAGATTTTATTTCGAAATGATTTTTACTGTAATAGAGAGAGGAAGGGGGGATGAATAATTCGTATCGAAAGAAGTATATTTTTTGATGTAGTGAAAAAGTTAAAAGAGAGAGAGAGAGAAATTGAGAACATTCGTCGATGAAACGTCAATTAGAGAGGAGAAAAAGCGAGCGGCAAAGAAAGTTCGAATTAACGACGCGCGTCCGTCGAAAGAGAAATGGCGTAATGGCCATTTGAAATCTTTGCCTTTGTCTCTGCGAACGAGAGAGGATAGGGGGAAACGACAAAAAGAAAAAAGAAAGAAGAGAAAAACAGAAGAAGAAGAAAAAGAAGAAGAAAAACGAAACGGTATCCTTTGTAAGCCTTTATTCCGTCCCGTTGTCCGTGGCGTGACTATGAAAAATTTCCATTCGCTATTCATTAAAACTTGCGCCACTCGAAGATATTCCCTTGGGGAAAAAGGGAACGTGGAGCGAAAGAGAAAGAGGAAGAAGAGAAAAGGGAAAAGAGAAATGAGGAATCCGCGACTCGGTTCGCGGATTCGGGAAAAAAAGTGTTTTATGATTTAATTCTTCGGTAACGACGCGGCGTGTTACGTCGCAACACGTTTGTTATCGTTGTTGTTTATAATAATAATAATAATTATTATTATTATTATTATTAGTAGTAGTAGTAGTAGTAGTAGTAGTAGTAGTAAAACCTGGCAGGTTCTTTGCGCGTTCCTTTTAATTATTCCTTCAATTAATTAGACGATTTGAATACGTTCGTTCGTACGTTCGTTTAAACAACTCGCCGCGAATTAAACTTGTGGCTACCCTATCGTTTTTTGTTTTTCCCGCTCTTTTCTTGCATATCTTTTTTCTATATATATATATCCTTCTCTATCCTTACCATACCTTTCTCTCTCTCTCTCTAACATACATACGTATGAACGCACGGCGTTCGTTCGAATGGCAACGACGATGAATAAACCGGAAAGATAATGGCCAATGAGTTCGTTTTACGAAGGTACGGAGGAGAGATAGTTTCGCGTCTCTGGACCAAACCGTGTCTGTTACGATCTTCTACGTACCTTTCTCTCTCTTTTTCTCTCTTTCTACTTTTCCTTTTTTCAATGCTCGAAACACGTTTTCACTCGTTTACAAATTTATACCGTTCGGCTTAGCATCCCTATATAACCGAAGCGCGAGTATCACGCTCTTTCCGAGTCGTCCCATAAATCACGATGCAAATTTATCGATGAGGGGAGTATTCGTGTGCTTTAGTATCCCTCTCCCCTCTTCCTCTTCTTTTTCCTTCTCCTGAATGAAGGAGGCTGAACGTTAAAGAGGATTGTTCGCGTGTACGAGATGAAAAGAGCGCGTACGATCCCTCCGGTATATTCTATTCCCTTCTCTCTTTTCGCGCCTTTAATTACGAACATACTGTCTTCGAATATAAAAGCTCCGACGAACGAAAACCCGTCGATAAAAATAATCGCTCTTATCGACCGTAATGTGTATTGTCTGGGCGCGTAATTTTAAACGACGTAGCGTCTTCTCTCTCTCTCTCTTTTTTTGTTCTTTCTGTTTTCTTTTTTTCTTCGTTTCTCTTATTCTTCAAACGAGTATCTTTTAATTACGAACGTGTCTCTCTTTTTCTCTTTCTCTCTTTCTCTTTCTCTTTCTCCATGGATGTTCGCAAGCTTGATGTTTACTTCAAGCCCAAAGGGAAAGTAGTCTTTGCTTAATGGACTTTTCACGCTTGATTCGGCGGTCCGTATTCGAAATTATTCGAATGCAATGGCGCGGGAGTCCAACGGGAAAAGAAAAAGAAGCACGCTACGGGCTTCTCGATCCCTTTGATGGTAAAGGGTAGAAAAAAAAAGAGAGGGGAAATTTACCGGACAGGTTAAGGAGACTTTGGTAAAGAGAGAAGAGGTAGTAAGGAATGAGATGGGGAAAAAAGAAAAGAAAGAAAAAAAACGGAAAAAAGAAAAGAAAGAAAAAAAAGGAAAAAAAAGGAAGAAAAAAAGAAAGAAAGAAAGATTTCTCTGCTTCTTCAGTATTCATTGCCGGCCGCTTTTGTAATCTCATTAACTTTTGCCCGGTAAGATCCTTATATTCTGAGGTCTTCGCACGTCTCGTTGAGCTCGCAAGCTCAAAAAGCTTCGAAGCCCCTTTTCGAAAACTTGTACTTCTCGTGCATCCAACCGATTGCCAACTCGCGAGATTGCGAACTGAAGCTGAATGCCCAAGTGCCCACTTGCGTTCTCTCTCTTTCTCTCTCTCTCTCTCTCTCTCTCTCTCTCTCTCTCTCTCTCTGTTTCTCTCTGTCTCTTTTCCTGGCCCTGTCCTTTTTCCGTCACTGTCTTTTTCCCCTCTTTCCATCCTTTCTCTTCTTCAATGCCAGGCAGTTTTTTCCTATGCGTAATACGCGTGCAAGTCCTGTCTCCTCTCCTGTGCTCCACATCAAACGAACCGACAAAAGAGAGAACGGAGTATATATCAGGGTGCAGGTACTCTCTTTCTTTCTTTCTTTCTCACTCTTCCTCTCTCTCTCTCTCTCTGTTTCTCTCTGTTTCTCTCTTTCTCTGTCTCTCTTTCTTAGTTTACGAGGGACGACACGTATCTCTTGTTCCGGAGGATCAACGCTGCCCTTACTTTACTCTCTTTTCATCCTCGAAATATCCACTGCGATTCAGTCTACCTCTTTCTCCCTCTCTCTCTTTATCCTTATATATATATATATATATATATATATATATATATATATATATATATGTATATATCTTTTTCTTCTTTCTTTCTCAAAGTATCTTTTATAGTCTCAATTTTTCATCATTTTTTGCTCTCAAAAGTATCGATTTATCATTCTACGTCATTTTAAATCGATCTTACTCGCGTTAACGATCGCTTCGAAATTTCTTATCCACAATTTCCATCCATGATTTAAAATCATTTTTAGATTCGCGCATCATTTGTATTATCGATCGTTGATCGATATTACCGATTTCTAATACCAGAGATTTATCTATAAAAGTTCAATGAGTTCGAGATTTGAAATTCAGCACATGTCCCGAAGAAAATAGGAAAGGAAAAGGAACGATAAAAATGATGTGGGCGTCAGGGTAGTCGAAGAAAAACTCTGAGAGAGAAGTCGATCGAACGTTTTACGCTGGCTGGAGAAATCTCACCCTCTGTGTCTCCTACAATCCCTCCCCACCATTGCCACCCTCAATGTGGGTAGGTAGCTAGGGTAGGTAGGTAGTATTTTACGCGTTCCAACAATGGGCCTGGGGCACTTATTAACTCGTCGGATGTATTGTGCGGTTGTTTTGCGAACAATCCGCATGCGGTTACCTTCGTGTGGAAAGAAGAGCTTTTCGATAAAATGGTATTGCTCTCTGTTTCTCTCTCTCTCTCTCTCTCTTTTTTCTCTCTTTCTCTGTCTTTCTCTCTCTCTCTCTCTCTTTGTTTTTCGAAATGTCAGGTAGCAACGTTGTCGAATAACTCTCATACAACACGGTTCCCATGGGACGATGTGGTTTTATCAAAATTTCGTCCTTTCCCCTACCGATAGCGATCCTGTGTCGTCGAATCGTGATACGAATTTCGTGATAATCCAATAATTTTCCAATAATTTAAGTTCCTCCGTCGTCTCTTGTTTATTTCCAATTTCTTTTTATTTGTTTCTGTTTCTTTTTTTTTTCTTCTTCTTCTTTTTTTCTCTAATTTATTCTTTACGAAATAATTTAATGAATAAAATTTAACGAATGAATGTGACGTCAATATACATGTATGTACACGGGAATAACTATAATATAAAGTGCGAAAGACTTTCATCGTTTGAAACTAAATGCAAACGATTGCCATTGGAATAAATGAATTTCAGTCAGGATTTGCTGACGGTATGCAGAGAACTGAATCTGGAGAATTCCGTGGAAGAGTTGATGAGGGAATTAGGTGCGGACGAGCACGGCCGCATTTCCTATCAAGAGTTCCTCAGACGTCGTTTGGCTCTACGACCAGAGATCGAGGCCCTTAGGTCTGGTAAACACAGAACGAGCCCTCATCACACGCATACTCCGGAATATCTTCCAACTAGCAGTGACAATAGTCTTGGTAAGATCTTCATATATTTGTCGATTAAAAAGCAAAAGAAAATAAAAAGAAGAAAAACAAAAGAGATAAAACGTAATTGATCTATAATAATATAATTGTATTATATGAAGAAGAGAATGAACTTGAGAAACTGATTCGTCGACTTCGATATGACTTGGCGAATGGAGACGCATGCATTTTATATTCATGAGCAGTCGAGACGTGAGCGGTTCGTTGGCTTTATTGAATTTGTAATCAATGTCAAAAGCTGGATGATCTTCGTCGCCACGTAGACGCATCGCTTTTACCTTTTTGAGCTCGTAGTCCGTAAGATCTTATAGTATAGGCTCTTATCGATTGTTTCTGGATCAATAACCGTAAGGGCACGACCAACGGGAGGAACATAGTGTTACTTTATAGAGGGTGATTCGAAATGTATCGCGAGAAAAAGAACATTAATGAGACGCTTGTTTCGCGAACAAAAATTCTTTTCGTAAAAGTTTATGTAAAGAATCTAGAAACGTGTCCTTCTCTTTTTTTCTCTTCCTTTTTTCTTTTTTTTTTCTTTTCCTTTCTTTTTTTTGTTCTTTTTCGCGGAACTCGCTCGAGTTAATATTAGATCGTCCATTTACGAGAGTAGGAAATTGACCACTTTGGCCATGTATGGAACAGGATAGGTTCTCTTCGTGAGAGCTTTTTGATCGTTCGAAACAATCACACTCCGTGTTATTAATCGCCTTTTCATAGTCGACTTATATACATATATGCATCCACGTATGCACACGCTCGCATACACGTGGACGTTCGTTCGAAGCGTGACACGAATCCGTATAAGCGAGAAAAATGTCGCAAAAAAGATTTATAAAATACGTTTCTCCTATCGTACTAAACAAAGCCCTTTCTCGATATGACTCAGATTTATAGTTTCTTCCTGATCGGAATATCTATGCATCTGTTGTCGTCCGTTGCATTTATTTGTAAATTTTATCGAACGATTTATCAACGATTTTCAGGAACAGTTTCGGGAAGACATGAGAGTTGGGAATTCGATAGCGGTGCTCGTGATCTCTCGCCAGAGCCTCACACGCTTCAAAAGCTCGTCGAGGCTGCCGCTGGTGGATCTGGAAATATGTTGGACCTCGCGAATAAGGTAAAATAAAATCAAATTAAAAGCAAAAAGAAAGAGAAAAGAAAAGAAAAAAACTAACGAAACGAAACGAAATGAAACTTTACGAGAATAGATACTTATATACTTTTTTACAAGTACAGCTACAAAAAGAAATATTATTTTACTGGCTTGGTCGATTTTCTTATCGAAGGACGATCGTTATCGCGTTTCTCTTTCTTTTTTTCTCTCTTTCTCGTTTTGTATTCGTTCGTTTTATCGCATCCACAAGTGGAAACTCCTTTCGGTATGAAATATAATGAAAGACAAATAAATGCAAGTGCAGCACTGCTGCATCGTTTCTCGTTGCCGACGCTGCTGCTTCTCGCGTGTTCGTTTCACACTCTGCGTATTGCCGCGGACCATCGATTAAGCTTCTGAATATATATGTATATGCGATTTTTTTGTCCTTTAATACCGCTCTGTGCTTCTTCCTCTTTTTTTTTTTCCTTTCATTTTTTTTTTTAATTTTTAATTTTATTTCAGAAGAGTAAGGGGAAACAAAGAATTCTACCCTCGTTTGTTCTTTCGCTTCGTTAAAACTATTTCATAACCGTCTCGTCCCTTATAAGCGACTTTTCCACCATCATCGAGTGTCCTATCCATTATCCATGGTGTATTTGATTTATGCATTCGATGGAATAAACGAGGAAGAAGAAAAAGAAGAAGAAATCGCGCGACGAAATCGATTTCGGTGTGATTAGATTCTCTCTCTCTCTCTTTCTCTCTTTTAGGAAGATATTGTCTCTGTATATGAAGGGGAAGAGAGAGGGAGAAAGATAGAGAGAAATATTCGGCGAGATCAATATACGAGAAAGCTCGATTATTCTCGATAGGATGAAAAGTAGATCTTCTAATTTACATGAGCGTAAAAGTTGTTTTGTGTTGTACATATATGTGTATGTATGTATGTATGTATATACGTACGTATGCATGAGTACATTCATGTTTACGTGCTCCATTTGCGTGGGAGAAGTCGTACTTAATGGTGGATATTAATAAGGGACGAAGAGAGAAAGGAATTTCTTCTTCTCTCTCTCTCTCTCTTTTCTTCTCTTTCGTTCGGTATAACTTTGAATCGACCTTACTCCTCGATCGAATAAAAAAGAAAAATAGAGAGGGGGAAGAGAGAGAGAGAGAGGGAGTGAACGTAGGGAGAGGAAGAAGAACAGAGAATTTGTAAACACGCGACGTTTTTTTCTGCTCCGTTAAAGCGTGAATTCACGAGAGTACAAATTAGCCTACTCGAATGATTTCGTTTTTGCTTTGTTTATACTCCCTCGTTTTTAATATTTACCATTTCTTACTACCTTTTTCTTTCTCATCCTTGGATTTATTCTTAAGTAAGTACGGGTAGTATTAACGAAATTTATAATGTGTAACGTAAGATGCGTAGATATTTCATTTCGATCAATTTTATTAGAATATTTGTAGTTATTCGATCACAATGAATCATTTATTATCTTTAGTTTTATTATTATTTATTTATTTATTTATTTATTCTCTTTTTGATTAAAGAAAGTCTTGAAAATCTTTTTCTTCTTTTAATTAATATCGGGAAAAAAAGTAAGAAAGGGAAGAAAAATCTTTTTCTTAGCAATAAAGTTGCCTCTATCTTTTTTCTAAGACATGTTTTTATAGGACACTGAGGGGATATTTTCTATCGCCACGTTTTCGTTTTTCTTCTCTACGGCATATTTACCTCCATACGGAGACTTTTCTTCTATCTATCTGGAGAATTTCATCTCGTCGCACGCATCTACGAACGACGGGACAAATTCTTCTCGACCCATCAAAGAAACGTAATAAAGTGGAGATATCTATATACGTATATTTATATGTATATCTTTCTCATTGTTAGTACATAGATATACGCCTATATAGAATTACCGGATGTATATAATACAAACACATACAATCGAGTAAATATTGCAAAATTCTACGTATAAAATATCTTTGTTGCACGATTGTGCAGAGGTCATTTTAACCTTGAGAAAAGATTGGATGATCATTACGAAAGTATATACATATGATGAAAATCAAGAAAATAACAGGGTTAGAAGTTTGGTATAAGGTTTTACAAGCAAACAACGCGGGTGTAAAAAGTATTAAAAGCGTAAATCAAGCAAAACGAAGTACGAAGAAATAGGATTGCCAGGATTTTGAGAATGGACGCGTGTCGTCGCCATAAACGTCACACTGTATAAGCTATCAAATTAGCAGAGCATTCGTTTAACGACGAACACACCAATCGTTGTGTATAAAGAAAGAAAGAAAGAGAGAGAGAGAGAGAGAGAGAGAGAGAGATGGGGAGAAGAGACAGAGGAGAAAATACAGAGCATATAACGAGTGATATATAAGACGGGGGAAAATTGGAGCACGCGGTGCAACGAGCGAAGATCGAGGATATTCGGCGAGGTTCGGCTTTGCTCGACCGACTCTTCGTCAAACACCTTTGGGGTGTGCGAGAATCGTCGACTTTCAGTCTGTCAGTGAACGTTTCGCGGTGAACATCGAGAGAGAAAGAAAGAAAGGGAGAGGGAGAGAGAGATAGAAAGATAGATTGAGAAAGAGAAAGAGAGAGAGAGAGAGAGAGAGAGAGAGAGAGTTATTTAACCGCGTGTATCTCATACCAAGGAAATTTCTACGAAACGAACGAAGGACATCGTCAGTACATATCGTTGGAATTATCTACGTGTTTCAAGGTCAACGAAATAGAACCTCTTTGGATCGCGAAATATTCGAGACACCATTGAGACACCATCGAGGAACGTTCCAAGTGTCAACAAGAGATATTCCTTTTTTTCAAACTTGTTTTTTCTTTCTTTCAATTTTTTTTTCTTCCATTGTGAATCTACGCAAAGAAGAAGAAGAAGAAGAAGGAGAAGAAAAAGGAGAAGAGGAAGAAATTTTTTGTTTTTTAATCGAACCATGCCGCCCTCTCATCATCGTAGGATATCCACTGGTGCGCTTTGAAAGTATACGGTGACCTCGTGAGGACAATCGATATGCCATGCGAAGCAATTACGTACCACCCTGTATGAATTGCGCTGCGGCATACCGATTGTATTTCCACCTCTATCGCCAGCCGATATTATATATATATATATATGTATATACATGTATATACATACATACATACGTGCTCTCTCCCGCCTTCTTTTGTGCTTCTGCACGCAAGTGCATAGTGCGTAGTGCGTTTGTGTGACATTCCATCGGTTAATCATCATTGTATCCTTCGTGTGCGCCATACGCTACCATTGCCATCGATTCATTAACGTTAATAATCATCGGTAGAACAATCTCAAAAGAATATGTGTGATTGAGAATTACCGAGCACGATTTTTTTTCTCTCTTTTTTAATTTTTTTTTTCTTCTTTATCTCTCTTTCCGTCTACGTATTTTTCACGCTTTTACACGCTTCTACTGCACATGGTTACGAAGCTCTTTTTTTTTTTTTTTTTTTTTTTTTGAACTCTTACCGATTTGTTCGAGTTTTGCAATCTACGTTTTATATGTATATAATTATTGCGTCGTTTTATTCAACTTGATCAAAGCATCTTCGAAGGATCAATATCGTCGAATTCGATAAAATGCAGATATTGATGATCTACATAAATAATTAGAAATTATAGAGTTAAACGTTTAAGACTTTGAATTATTCTCTCTCTTTCTCTCTCTCTTTCTCTCTCTCTCTCTCTCTCTCTCTTTCAATATTATTCCTCTATTCTATGAGTGAAATTATTAGAAGGAAAAAGAGAGTGGGAAGGTGTGTGTGGTGTGTGTGTGAGAGAGAGAGAGAGATTTGTTTACCCAAAATAATATTCACATTCGTAACTTTAATTAAGCCATTTGATGCGGCTATTAACAATACAGCGTGTAATGGGACGAAGCTATTATTCAAGCATCAGGGGCTTACCTTAATGGAAGACAAACCGTGTTAGTTAATTATGGTATTTGTAATAGTAGTCGGGAGCACATTCTCGTCGTGACCAATTTTTCTGTCGAATAATTAATTTCCTTCGCAATTTCCTGCAATAAAAACTTTACGTTTTATACGTACGAGCAATACCGGAACGCTTGGAACCAAGCTCGCTTTCTCTTCTTTTCAATACACGCGAGCCCAGGCAATATTTACATTTTTACTCTTTCAAGGCATCGCAGGAATGTATCTTATTTATACCCGATTGTACCGAGGGGCAGCTACAGAATGCGAAATGCGAAGTTTCCATTAGACCTCCCGTTATACGGTAAAGCGACCTCCGTGAAAGCCCGTCTGTCTGATCCAAGCATTGACTTGACTACTAGAAACTGACGTCTACCATCGAGAAATAGAATTTATCTGTTAGCTGTCTTTCAAGATCGAAAAGACGTTTTTCGTTGTTGTAATGTTTAACACGTCGAATACCATATAGACTATCAGTGGGCCATGCAGACTGAATGGAAAATCACCTGAATATATTGTAGCCTGGCATTTAATGTTAATATACAATATCTATATCTATACATATATATATATATATATATATATATATATATATAAATGTATATATATAGATGTATATATTTTGTCTTTTTCAATACGCAATACGTCTATTCTCGTTTTCTTTTTATCGTAGGAGAATGTCAAGAATTTGTAGGCAATTTTAATATACTATATATAAGGTAACATTCTAATGGTTGGGTCGATAATAGAACGGTCAGGAGGATATATAATTTCTTTCTCCTTTTTTATTTTTTTACCTAGTATCGCTTGCCGCAATCCTTGACCGCAACCTCCTTGTGGATATATACATACATACATACATACATACATACATACATACATACATACATACATACATATATATATATATATATGTATATCTATTAGCAGTGTTCTTTAAATGAATTTGATAACTCGTTTTGACCTTATTTCCTTACATTATTTATCGTCCATTTTTTCGGACAAAGCTTTTAACTTTCGCTACGAGCTTTTACTCTTCGAATTGAAAATTAAATATTTGAATTAACAAGTTCGTGATTAATGATAATGTAATTTGTAAGAATTACGAAATACGTTGAATCAGAGAGAGCTTTGTAGAAATTTTTTGTAGAAACCCCTCTTGTTTGGCCGCTTCTTTGCATTTCATGAATATTAATATACACGTGGTGATGTGTTATTTGATTTTATTTTCTTCTTCTTTTCTCTCTCTTTCTATCTTTCTCTCGTTAACACCAAACCTTGCATACGCAAACACACGCCTTGTTCGTTGTTGTAAGGATAGCTAATGCAAGGCTTCGTGATTTTTAAACGGTTTAACCGTTCATCCAACGAAAAAAAATGAAAAAATAAAAAGAAAAAACAACATCTTCGAGGGTGAGAGAATCACTTAGGATATAAAAAATGAATCTTCTTCCGGCGAGCAAGCTCTCCCTCTTATTTAATTAATGAGTTCCATCCTCGTTGCAAGGATTCTCTTGTATCGGTGTTTAACCGGTAAAACAGGTTTTCAAATGTAGTGGATATCACAATTAAAGAAAGTAACGGTAACAAGAAGGATTTCGATTAATTACTATGACTCGACTTGAATGAATACCGCGCGATCAGAAATTTCAATAATTTTACTTTCATTTTTATATAGTTCTTCCAATGTAAGATAAATAATTATCTATTTTTATATATATATATTTTTTTCCTTCGTACCCACTTTAAAAATTTTATTGCTTCTTTCGTTGTTCCAGGATTCGTTTTACATTTGATAAACATTCGGCTCACGTTACGCGTGCGTCATAGCTAGACGTAATTTTCAGGACAATAAAAACGGGAGAGAGAAAAGAAATGTTCTCTTTCCGTTTCCCTCTTAAGGTTCTACTTCGATACGTTCGAACCGTCGATAAATAATTCAGATAGAGATCTCAACAAGAACCGAGAAGGTGAACGTAGAATCACGTTTATCTTAATTTCTCTAATTTTTCCCGGAACACGAATAATTCTAATTTCATTCATTTATTCCAATAAGATAACTTTGTTTGTTCTAATAGCTATCGTATAATTGGTACTAACGAACGAACAAACGAACGCGACAAAATAATCAATGCGAAAAAGAGATAGGAAGGAAGAAGAAAAAGAAAAAGAAAAAAAACAAATGCAAAAAGATCGCTTCGACACGTTCGAAGTTCGAATCAGTACGATGCTAATGTCGTTCGACTACATCGATGAACGATAAGTCGATATCCATTCACGGCAATGCACAGCTGCAAGGACTTTACCTCTCCCAAGTATATTTTCTCTCTCTTCCTCTCTCTCTCTCTCTCTCTCTCTCTCTCTTTCTTTCTTTCTATTTGCTTTCTCGAACGCACGTGCGATTTTCCTATTTTTACGTTTTATTTTTTATTTCTTGAATTTAAATCATCCTTATAAAAAATAATCATTTCCTATTAATTTATTATTATTATTATTATTATTATTATTATTATTATTATTATTATTATTATTATTATTATTATTATATAAACACATACACACATACAATACATTATACGATACATTAAAAGATACTTACTCTTACTTGGTAATTCCCTATGGAAACGATGTCGCCTTAAGGAAAAGTCCGGAAATGATTTTGCCCTAACTCCAGTCTTTACTGAAGTTTTACCTCTCGTTCCCGACGAATCGGGAGAGAGCAACTTTGCTCGATGTAATATCGATTCTTGGCTCGCGTTGTCGCGCTTCCTTTTTAAGAATCGAGAGAAATTGGCCGTCACTTAGGTGCTCCCAAAGAATTGGAAAGTACCTTCTTATCTCTTGGTGATCTTGCTCGAACGTAAATCTAAAATATTTGTAATATAAATGTCTCTATTCGCATATATATACACGTGTGTATCTGTGTATATCTGTGCAGATTTTAATACTTTTTGCATATTGTTTTTATATGGATGTAATCTGGAAGGCTCGCTCTAAATATTACGAAAGAAAGCTAAGTTTTTTATTCGTCTTATGCATATATGATTGCTAGAAAGTTTATGTATATATCTAGCTCTGTCTTTCTGTCTCTAACTCTCTCTCTCTCTCTCTCTCTCTCTCTCTCTCTCTCTCTCTCTCTCTCTCTCTCTCTCTCTCTCTTTCTCTCTCTTTTCCGTCGTTTACCGTTTAGACAGAGCATATGAGAAAACGTTTATTTCTAAGCGAAACGAGAATACTCGGTCGGATCATAAAACGCGTTGGAGTTTGGCCGCGACGTCGCCCGAGCGGTTTACGGTGAACGAAAGTTTCTCGAGAAATATAAGGATAACGAGGAGATAATATTCGTTGAAATTGCTTGGAAAAAGAATTTCCATTTCGTTTATAAGAATTTTGTTCTCGATTGCTTTCGATCGACTATAACGAAATTATACACATATAATCTCCAAGAGAGATTAATAACATACAGACATAAATTTTGTCAATCGAATTTTAATCGTTTAAATTTTTACTCGAGTTTTCATCTGATCCGATCTGATCTGATTGTATATATAATATATATAATAACCAGACAATATTTTCGAGTATATACTTATATAACTGCTGAAAATAAAGATTATGTCTTCGATCGGATAATCAATCAAACGTTGACCCGTGTCAACCCATAGATTACTTTCTCGACCTTCCGACGAAGGAAAAGTGATCGCAAAAAATTTAGGAAGGTTAAAAAAGATTTACGAACGGTGACGTTCACGTCTCGGGACTTGCAATTAGCGAGAGTCGACCCTCGTATCGTTGTAATTACTCGACGTTCGTAACCAAGATGCATTCATTTGCCACATTTTTTCTCATATATCCTAGCCGTGATACGATATAGGTATCAGGTGTAACTTTATTTAACCGATAAAACCAACCATGAAAATATTCGTTTATCGAACGATAATCTCTTTATTTTCTTTTTTCTTTCTCTTTTTCTCTCTTTCTCTTTTTCTAATCGTTATCTAAACTCATAGAGAAATTGAGTTTTCATGGGAGTCCCGTTACCAATCACAACGATCTCTTCGAGTCGAGATTCTTAAGGACGAAAATAAACATAACGGATAGCTGGCTGCTTTTACGGTCGAACGTGATAAGATTCTCCTTCGTTAAAGATGAGAGAGAGAGAGAACAAAACGCTAGAACTTCTCAGATTCTTATCAACGTTCCAGAAGCGAAATTCCGACTTACGTTTAACGAGTTTCGAATTTTAATTCGTAATCTAATTCGTATCGCATATCTCTTTTCTTGTCAACTATGGAAAAGCTAAGTACTCTAAGTTATTTCTGAACTCACTTAAAATTGCAAAAGAAAAAAAGAAAAGAAAAGAATGTAACGCCCGAAGTAGTTTCTTTATCCGTTTATTTTCGTAAGGCTTTACGTACTTTACTTTGCGTAAATTATACTCCTTCTCGAAAATGTCGGCAATTGTTTTCGATTCTAAAATGAGCTGGCGCGCGAGCGTGCAAATTCGTATATAGTTACGTTATATACGTACATCTGTATATATTCGTTTGTATACACATATATATATATATATATTATATATATATATGTATACACATACGTTACGTACGTAGGTAAAACGAGTACGATAGCAAAAGAGAGCACTTGTAACTACTCGTATGGTGCTTCTTACAAGTACCGAACTCCTATAATTGGCGGTGGCTCCGTGTAGACCAGTCGACTTCTCCTAAATTCGCACACGGAGCGTACTTCTACTCAGCAACATTGCTACGCGTTTACGACGCCTCGAGTAATTAACTCGTTTAATTAACGCACCGACCGACCTCGTACCAATACCGAATTCCATTGGTAGTACTCGCGTAACTTGTGATTGCATACCGATCAATCACTTTTTTATTTATCTTCTTTACCTTAAAAAAAAAGAAGAAAAAATAAAAAAAAAACACGAACAACAGCAAAAACAAAGAAATAAGACATATTTGTAATATTAATATATCATCGTTTGACATTCGATATATTATTTTTGTTCGTTTATTCTTCTCTAAAAAAAAAAGGATAACTGTCCAATGAAATTCCATCAGTTCAGTATTGGAAACGCCCCAATAAATAATACATTGGCATTCGATAAGAAGCAAATCGGATTTGGAGTTTACGTCGCGTGACCATACACACGTATAATACATACATAAATACATATGTACGTACGTCATACATGCGTATAATACATGCGTATACGCATGAGCAGGCGCTATTTCCGAGTCTCGTTATATGTACGTCGAAAGCTGTAAGCAATGCGAGAGACCGGTTAAAAAGACTTCTAGATCGAAACGTAGTCGAACAAGACTAAGACTAAGACCAAGACCAAGACCAAGACCAGGCTCTGACGGTGGTGTAAGTACCAACGTTGGTTGGTTCTCTGGTTAGTTGGAAGGAAGGGCCGCGGCAGCACGTTGGAATTCTCGCATGAGTTAAATTACGAGGATCGTTGGAGCCTGCGGGTGTTGATGAAGCAATTCCCCGTGTCGGCCATTATCGGAGGATAAACAATTACGCGTGCCTTTTGTTCTTTTTAGGTAAGCAGGATGGTGCGTGGCAGGAATGCTAATACACTATTCGCGCGCTTCTTGTAGTGTGCACGTGCGCTCGATTCCTTGGAGAAGAAAGAGGGTGAGAGATAAAGAGAGAGAGAGAGAGAGAGAGAGAGAGAAAGAGAGAGAGAAGGAGAATGTACTTAAGCTCCTGCAAACGTGCTCGAAGCACGATGGACCGTTTTTTCATTAGGGCCAAAGATAGGAGGGCAGCCTTCCGATGTTATTACAGCTCTTTCCTCTTAAACAACGATCCTGTTCTCACTCGAAAATATAAAGTGGTTCGTTAAAAAAAGATCTCTATTTATTCATTCGTATGCGTTAAATAGAACGATCATTCGTGTTTTTTTTTTTTTTCTTTTCTTTTTTCTTTTCGTTTAGGCTATTACAGATCTTTGTATATATTTAAATTTTATATCTTGTAACGTCGGAATCTCTTTATAAGTAATCGAATTATTTCCTCTTAGGCGAATTCTCTCCATTCGAAGTTAAGACTCTCGCGAGTAGAAACATGAAAAACGGTATCATTGAAACGCTAACGAACGTATCGCGAGAGAACATTAGAGAGCAACGGAATGGCAAACCGAGGGAGAGAAGATCGGAGACCGCAGCCAACAGCAAGCTGGCCACTAACGAAGGGTTAACGAGCAGCTGTACGTTCTTCTGAGCGAGCTCGTTAAACGCTTCGAAAATCTAGAAATTTTCAAACCTGCGAATCACCCTCCTTTTTTCTCTTTCTCTCTCTCTCTCTCTCTCTTTCTCTCTTTCTTTTGCACGTGTAAATGCTTCTCCAAAGCGTTACAGCCGCGCCTACTACTATTTTACTGCTGCTTTAATAATCGCGAAAGCTTCCCTTTCGTCGTACTCCCTCGAGCGTGACGTACAGCTTGCGTCCGATATCTCGATCGGAGATACTTCTCCTTCCAAAAGTAAAACCCTAATGCAATTTCTCTATTATTACAATGGAACTTTCTAACAACATTCAAATGAAATAGATAACGAATATTTATTCTTTTTTTTTTTTTAATGTGTATCTATAATACATTGTGTGGTAAAGATTAAAAAATTGTGCATGTACTCGATCATAACATAAACAATTGTCATTTCTTTATAATAAGTAGAAAGAGTCAAATGCAATTTAACAGATTGATATTACGTCGCGTAATCGGGAAAAATACGTACGAATACAACGAAATTTTAATTTATCGAGTTTGTAATTAACATTACGAATAATTAACGTTGATTTGTTCATTAAATTCTAATATGTATCGGACGCTGTTAAGATAACGATCGATCGGACTAATGATAGATATCTCGATGTATTAATTGGTTACGTCGAAATAAAAAAAATATTATCGATAAACTCTCTTGAAAGTTTTAATGTATGATTTAAAGAAAAAGAAGAAAAAAGAAGAAACTAAAACGCTTTTACTCGAGTCGTTGAAAAGAGGGCGTCTCGTGAATCCGCAAAAAGGTGATCGATATCAACCTTTGAAATATTAATGGGGAGGGTAAGTAGGAAAGACAAACGTATCCGACGGATCTATTTTCAAGCTTTCTCGTTGGTTCTACATTTCTCTCTTTCTCTCTCTCTCTCTTTTTTTTATTTATTTATTTTTTAATCTGATACTTCTTCTGATATTTGCATAAATTATTTCAATCAGAGTAATATGTGACACCGAATTTTAATCTCAAATAAAATCGCATATAATCGCGTTAATCGAGTTTATCGGAAAAACAAGTTGAAATGTTTTAATAAAAAATGAAAAAGATCTCCAAAGGGAGTTCTTTATCTTAAAAAAAAAAAAGAAAAAAAAAGAATATGGAGGAAGGATATAAAGGTTGGGTGGTTAACGTGATAGACCAGAGCGCATCCTAACGACGACGCGTGAAAGACTCCCTTACGATCGATAGCTTGGTGATCCGGGACAATGCTCTTCTGATACTTACTGAAACCTAGAAAAGAAAAACAAAAGAGAGAGAGAGAGCAACCGATTCTTTGACAGTATTATTCGATCTCTGACACGATGACACGGTGCATCTATCATTTTTCTTTTACAGAAGATACCTTTCAATCGACAATTTTTGTTCGTGACAATCGGAAAAATTAAAGTTTAAAAGTATCAATATTCTTGTAATATTTTTCTAAGAGAATAAAAGAATGAAAAATATGAACTAAAGAAGCAAAGTGTCATGCTCGAAGGATTCGCTTGAAACCTATACACGTGCATACACACACACACACACACACCATACCATACATGCTAGCACGAAAATCTTTCAAGGAATGAAATGATCTGAAGCTCGATAGAATTCATAGTATAGATCACAGCACGGAAAAACGCGATATAGGTACGTAAGTAAATAACAAGATCTCTCGATCTTATCCGATTGATCGAGTTGACCGTACGACCTCTTGTTCTCCCTCTTCTCCTCGAAAATCAAGAATGCAACTCGTCGAAAAACAACGACGGGAAGAGTAACGACGAATCCAACAAGGTGGCGAATTTTACGGTGGCTATTAACAATGACTCTACGGAGTCAACGTACTTCGTCGATCGTTTGCGTCGTCAACAACAACATCAACAGCAGCAACAACAACAATATCAACTGCAACAATATCTTCAAAGAACATCGAGATGCGGGATACAAACGTTGTCGAGCCACATTCCATCGAACGCGGCAAAAGATATCGTCGAGGATGAACTTAGAAACGATCTCGTTTACGTCCATTGTGCCACAACCGAGGACGAAGACATTGACGAAGATGACGAAGAGGAGGAGCCAACAGGATTGGCTAGATCTAGATCCTGGCTGTGTTGTCCGGGTGATCGCAGATCCGAGAGAACCGTACCGGTTCATGTAGAAATGGATTATACGGATAAACAACATTCTGTAAGTTCGAAATTCCCAAACCAAGATCAACAGCCAATGAGAATATAGAAGTGTTGATTATTTACCTCGTACATTTTTATATAGCTTGTACATCGAATTCGATACACTATTCTTTACTTTTTATTTCTTTTTTTTTTATTCATTTATTTTTTTTTTTAATTTTTTCATTTCTTTTTTTTTTATAATCTGTTATAAAAAAGATAGTTAACTTGATAGAAAATATATATAATATATATATATAATCCGTTCATGATTTTGGACCACACGTTGGTACCAAATCCGGGCAAGTTCCAACGTTGCATCTTGGCTTTGCCATCACGCATTGTCTTTCATCTGGACAAGGCGGTGCATCCTTGCAAGATTTTCCAGGAAGATGAATATAATCGTCCTCCTTTGCACTCATCGTTGTCGTCGTTGTCGACAAAATCATGACAACGATAGCGACGACAAAAAGCAGCTTCATTTTAAATGCTGCTCCTCCTCCCTTCTCAAGGCTGTCTGTCACGAAAATGAAGATGGAGATAAGCTAATTATATGTGCTAATCCGTGTGAAGAAAGAAACGTGAAAAATTTTCTAAAAGAAACCGAACGTCTAACCAACTAAGCCGTTCTCAAACGTATGGGTAACCAGTTTTCAAAGTTCGAGTTATAAATCTTTACGCGTCGAAAAAAAAGATAACGATTAACGCTCGTCGAGTTCTCGCACTTGACAGAATATACACTTCTCTTTCTTTTTAATCATTTATTCATTTATTTATTTATCTATTTGTTTGCGTTATGCATCAGTAGAACCTACGATCGTATTTACATATCTGTAATCTCAGTTTACAAATATCGAAGTATCGAAACTTTTGTAATAACAAAATAAGGATGAAGCAAAAAAATAGGGTGTGGTTAACATTCTCTAGACGATTTTAAAAAATCAACCACTCTTTTTCGAGACTTTAAGCTAATTTCTTTTTTTTTTTTTTTTTTTTTTTTTTTTTTTTCTTTTTGGTTTTTTCTCAGATCGTAAAACTACAAGCGTAACTACAGGTCGTTTATTTTTATCGAACGATTAAACATACCGAAGAATATAACGATGCGCTCTTGCTCACTGTTTGATGTCTTCCTAAGACTTGTAAGTCACTGAATGTGCGTCGAAACGTTCCGACATCGAGATTTTTATACCTTTCAGGATCGTCTCTTCTTCTTCTTTTTTTTTTTGTTTCTTTTACTCTTCCCTCCCCTTTTTATCTTTTATCTACGGATTAACACGTGACCGGGTATTCGTCATTAGTGTCTCGTCTCGTCTCGTAACACAGCTGACACGCGTGAGTGATCACGCGAAGGACACTCAAAACGAGACACGAATCTACAAATTTTTCCATGCTTTTCCTCTTCCTGTCAGTCGAATTCTTTCGATCTCTTTTTTTATATATTTATTTTTTTAATGAGTAATGTATTTATTTTTTTTAATGAGACATGTGACACGCGAAACAACGTCTCCGTTTAGAATTTTTTATATAAATTTTTTGTATAATTTTTTTTTCTTTTTTTCCCTCTCTCTCTCTCTCTCTCTCTTCTTCTCTACATATATATATTTTTTTTATATGAATTCTTCGTAATTTAATGATTACCAAAGACTCGAGTTATATAACGCGTTTTGTCTTAATTTACGATTCGGTTTAATCTACCTCTGTTCGCGAATTATATACGAATTAGCCTTGAATCTATTTCGATATAATACACGATTTTAAACGGCATTATTTTTTTCTCTCGAAATAAAGATGATTCACACAGAACTTCTTCTAGAAGTGTCGACAATTAGAAAACGAATTAATTAATAATCACGTGAGAAACTATAGACGTATAGACGTGAATAAAACAAGATAAGAAGCTTTAACGATACGAATAAGACACGTTAACGCAATATCGATTTGTTTTCAATGGTTAATAAATGTTAAAGAAAGAAAAAGAAAAATGATATTATTCCAGCTCCATGCAGCAGCATTGTCGTCGTTACGATCCGAAGTCGCCGATCTAAATTCACGACTATTGATAGCTACTCGTGCGAGAGAAGCTGCTGAAGTAGCTTTAGCAAGAGCAGAAGTTCAAGCTGCTAGGGCTGAGCAAAGAGCTGAACAGCAGGCGGCCAGGCACGAGGAGAGACTTACCGAATTGCATTCCGTCATTGCCGAGCTGGGCAGACAGTTGGAGAGGCATCGTGCTACCGTAATTGCCGAGGAGGATGAGTCCGGTAAGAAGGCACATTCAATTCCAAGAATTCTAATGCTCCTTTTCTCTCTCTCTCTCTCTTTCTCTTGTAATTCTTTTTCTCTCCAAGACATAAATTATTGGAACTACTTGAAGCATGCATAGAATGTGGAAATATAAATATAGATAACGAACTTCACAACGAATTCACGAACATGTATTCAAGTTCGTTTTTTTCTCTTTCCTTTTTATTCTTCTTTTCATACGCTATACTATCTGGAGATCTGAAGATTGGGTGCATTCAATTTGCAGAAATCGAAACCAGTAGGGATGCGGAGGGATCGATCACGAATCCGGTGGAGGAGAGTGAGGGAGGTGGAGATATTCAAGGTGATGGAGATAGAACCTTGGGAGATGCCGATTCCAGTTGCTGCGAGGAAATTGAACATCGAACCAACGAGGTAACGGAAGAGGATTCGTTTCCTCTGTGCAGATGGTATTTCAGGAAATTATGTATTTGCTGATGATTGCTATCCTTTTTAGCTATCTTCCTTTGTCTTTGAATTTATTTCTATTGTCTGATTTGTCAAAGTCTATCTGAAAATAGGGGAAATTATGGGATATTTGAGAAAAGTCGCTTTTGTAGAACGGTAGGGAACAATTGGACAGTCCTGCTGCTTTACCAACGCCAGAACCAACTCAACCAGCAGCCTCGTGTCAAAGCGTCGCCGTGGCTACTCTCCAAGAAGAAGTTACGGCCCTTAGAGCAGAAATCGTGAGCCTCCAAGCACAGTTGGCACAATTTAAGAATCAAGGACAGAATGGCAATCAGGGACAACTCAATGGAGACTCACCTCGACGAGAACATAAAGTAAAATACACATATCCAGATATATTTAAATCGACGCTGTGTCGTACGTCCTTCATTTTGTATTATAATATAACGAGTGTTAACTAGCTCCCTCAAAGAAGTAAAATTACTCTCGACGGTGAAAGAGTTCTCAGCGAGCTAGATTTCAAGTTTTTTCTTTATCGTATTCACAGACGAGAGGTAACACCAGCTCGCCAGAACCTCTGACGGCACCTTGCTCGCCACTCCTGCCACCCCTTCAAACACCGCCGACAAAGAGCGTAACGAGGGAGGAACCGCCAGTCCTCAAGATGGCCGAGAGGGTGAGACTAAGGAGAACTGATGAGAGACATATCACCGGCCCAGATATTACGAATCTCGGTGTATGAATTCAATTATTTTCTTTCCCCTCCTATATTTCTCTTTTCATTTGCATCCAAGCATACGACGTACGAGCCCAACGTATTACAGGTTTGTTCGACCATGGTTGCTGAACATCTCGTGTCCGATCTCTTAGAACAATCGAATTTGCAAGAGTTAAATGGCTCGGAGAAACAGTTTGAAGTAGAAACAGAAAGGTTGAACAGCAGATTGGAACATGCTCGAGCGAATAACGCTGTTCTTGCTTTGACCTTACACGAGAGCAAAGCTCAATGCGATAGGTAATTTTATTGGAGATTTTTCGATACGGATTTATAAAGATCTAGGTACATCATGTCTTTTCTTTTGAATTTAGATTGAGTCTACTCGTTGGGAAATACGAATCGAATGCAATGGCGTTAAGATTAGCGTTATCTTATAGCGATCGTGCCATAGAAGCCTACGATGTTCTCGTTGCTTTATTAGAAAGCGAGATTGCACTTTCTACAGAACGAAATAGCCTTACTATCGACAATAGAAGAGCAGCTGAGAATGTAGCTTATCATATGTTGAACAGGCTTGAAAATGATTGCGCTAATGTTATGGGTACACCTTGGGAAGATAGTATAATCTTGTCGGATGAGTACGTATATCAAATTGTTGGAAGTCTTCGAATATCAGAGTTAGACCATCTTATTATTTTCATAGATCTGAAGTAACCTGGACTGTCGAGAACGAGGAGAGACTTAGAAGACACATTAGCAGATTAAAAGGCGATCGTGCTATGGTCAGATCCACTGCCGTGGAATTAGAAAGTGTTCATGTCGAACCTCTTAATTCAAAAAATACTATTTCTCTCGCAGAAGCTAGAAAATTAGATTTAGAGACTGCTGTTCTTATGCAAGTTAGTGTACCAATTATCTAATACTAATTCTGAGTAGTAATGAAAAACGTTGATCGATACCGAACTTATAATATCGTTAGGAATTAATGGCTATGAGAGAAGATAAAGCAGAGTTGAGGGCAAGAGTATTTCTTTTGGAAAAGGAAAGAGCTACGATAGAATTAAAGTTGAACGCGCAGGAAACGCAAATTGCAGCTCAGCATGCTGCTATAGAACATCTTCAGGGACAGCTTAACGATACCGAGGCTATGTTATCAATGAACAAAGTAATATATCTTTCTCATTTTATAAGTGTCATTTAATAGAATCGAAAAATTTCTAATAGACGTTATTTGTAGGATCGTGGTCTTAGCGATAACGAGAGCGAAGGTATCGAGTCTGAACTTATCGAAGCATTGGGTAGAGAAGCAAGATTAAAAGAACGTCTGCAAGAATTAGTTTCAACATTGGATAAAGTGAATAAGAACTCAGAATTGAGACATCAACAATCTGCAGAACTTGTTAATGATTTGAAAAAAGCTAACAGGTGATATATTTTATTAAACCGATCGTAAAAATAATGATCTTGTACGAACAGTTAAGTTTATACTCTTATTTCTTTTAGTGCTCTGGTACAAACGTTGGAAAAAACAAAGAAAAAATATCAATCTAGATTAAAAAAATTAGAGCAACAAATGTTGGGAATGGTGGAAAGACATACGGCACAGGTATGAATAAAAAATATCCTGAAGTAGATATTATATACATAGATTGCAATTTAAACCAAAATTTGAAGTTATAAATCGTCTCTTGAATGTTTTTATTTGTACGCCAAATATGTCATAATATCCAATTGCGACCTCAAGATATTTTTGTTTCTTTACGAGAAAGTCAATCTCGTAAATTAAAATTGTTTTTTGTGTCTGCTAAATGTAATTTATTTTCTATTATACATCATTTGATATTATACATTATATCAATTAATGGCTAGCTTTCCATTTTTCTAATTCTTCTTCTACTAGCTTATCCACATCGGTGAGAGGTTTGTATATAACGTGGACGGTCTGTGCTCCAGCCAACATAGTTAACATTGATACAATACTAAATCTTATGTATGACCAATGCATATCTCTTGATATTTAATAGTTTGTTGGAACCAGTATCAGTCTTCTTAGCACATATGAGTATTTAGAAATCTTTTTCTTCCATTTTCCGTAATCTTTCTTCAACCATCTCTAGTACAATTCGCTTTTTATATACCTTATAAAAGTTAACCTGACCAACCTGCCAGTTGATCATAGAAAATTCTAACAGTGCACCACAAATGAAAAACAATGGTAAGAAACGATAGACGCCGAAAGTTTTCTTGCCAGGCCACTTTTGTATAAACTTTCTTAATCTTTCACTGTACAAGAACATCGATACGTTCTTATGCTTGGCCAGATACTACAGAAATTTTTTCTTCTGGCGGCCATATTGAATGTTGCGTGCGTCGCTTTTTACTATATTTAACAGATGAATTATTGCCACTGCTATGTTACTGCTGTGTTATTTGTGAAATAAATTTATTTTCACATATTTATAACATAAAAGTGATTCAACTTTTAACAAATTTTTTATAGGTCAAATCACTTAAACAACGCATAGCTTTGCTAGAGGAAGAAGCAGCAGTATATAAGGGAACTTTACCTCTACAATCGCAAAGCTCGGGAGCTAGTGAAACATCTTTATGACAATTAAGTGACTAAAAATGATATAAACGTAAACGTAATTTATTGAAATACGTTTCCTGTCGTTACGAAACGTGCAAAATAAAGATTAAATTTATGTATTTTTTTACTGGAATAATTTCTTAATCATGACGCTTTGCTATTCGCTTTGTAATTTTATGAAGGTATGATACACCATTCTCTCGTAGCATACAGAATTTTATGCTGGGAATTGTGACGTGCTATGAATACTTCGACGCGTGCAAGCTATTTGGTATATGATGAATTATAAATATAAATTACTAGTATGTTGTCTCATTCATAGCAGTGATATTTACTTGTAAATATGTATATTGTAACCATAAACAGAAGTGTGATACATATAAACAATAATTAAATAAATTGTGCTTTATTATATTTAATATTTATACAATAGGATATCATTCTCTCATAATTTACAATGCAAAATTTCACAGAGAAAACGTCTTCTTTCTTTTTTTTTCTTTTCTTTTTCTTTTTTTTTTTTTGTTCTTTTTCTTTTTCTCTTCTTCTTTTATACTTACGTACTTGAGCAAATGTATTATATTGCTTGATTTTCAGCAAGATTCATTTCCATTGCCATAACGTCCGTGGCACTTTTTCCTGGAACGGCTGGTTCTTCATCTCCTGGTACATGATTTATTTCTATTATCTCTTCTTTGTTCATTATAGTTTTGTGTATTTCCTCTTCTATATGTACACATGCCTGTTCAATTTCATAGTTCTTTGAAACCAAACCGACCCATTGAGCTTCCAATGCTCTTAACTTTTCTCCTCCTTGTGTTTGCATCGATTTTCTTTGCCAATTAACTTCTTGTATCTTTTTTCTTAAAGTCTGCAATTGTTTTTGTCCTTGACTAACTAATTGAACTAATATTTCCAAATACGATTTCCAGGCTTCGCAACCATATTCCATCATTAATTCTAAATTACATATCCTATAATTTAAAAATAGAGATTGTATAAAAAAGATATAAAATATACGATGGACTCTACGTTTGTTTTGAAGTCTCACCTAGTTGCTTGATGTTCCAATTGCGCACTACTATTTTCTACGCTCTCATTCCAGGCTGTCAAATCGTTCATTTTACCAGGCGGTGGCGGTGGAAGTTCATAACGTTTCATACTGAGAACTTCCATAGGTAAACGATTTTGCATTCTTTCAAACTCGTGCTTCATCACATCAGTTTCAAATGCATTTATATTTAAAGAAGGCAAATGTTCCAAGTAATTTTTGGTTGGTCTGTATCGTCTCGTCTCTTCTTCAACCATTGCTAATGCCTGAAATTGAGCGAGTAAAGGATACATCCTCCAAATAGCAAATATAAACTTGTTCATATCCATAGTAAAACTGTAAAAAACATAACCTGTACTACACTAGACATATCTAAAAGTTCGTTACAGGTTATTCGTAAAAGATTACATACCGCTTCCCTAACACCAGGTTCGTCATATCCTTGATCTATATAGGGTAATGCATCAACGATGACTTCTCCAGCCATTTTTTTTTATAAATACAGAGAAAATTTAATGTATCTTTTCAATTCAATTAATTTAATCGTTACTGCTCGCGCGTTTCTATACGTACGATCTTGTTTTCAATTACGTATAGAAAATAGTATTGACCGTTGAAAACTATACCCTAAAATTATTTTTACTTGCAGTGCCTCCTAGCGGGAAAAAAGTGAACGAATATTAAGCTAATTTTCAACGCGACAACCGGACGCGTCGTCAAGTTCGTCTACTGAGCATGCGTGACTCGGGTCGTATCGTTTCCGCTTGCATCCTTCTTCCTTTATGACCAGGTAAGGCGTACAAGCTGCCTGGTTAGCGTATGTCTTATGCGTGAAAAGTCGTGAAAAAAAGGCGAGATGGTAAGAAATTTACATTATTATTACTAATGTAGAATTACGAATATCGTTTTGATGGTTATCGATGATTATTCTATCTTCTGTGTCCAAAAGTTTCGCGTTAGACATTAAATCATAAACCACGTGTGTAATTTGTGTACTTGTGTAGGATAGATTTTCTTACGTATTTTGTAATTTTTATACGGCTTCTCGCATAGATCTTTGATCGTTTTTCAAAATTCATGTACGATATATTGCCATAATAATGTATAAGAAAAAGTGAAAGTATTCGAAAAAGTCGATAGTTATTTCTTCGGCCGCCATGTGCATGTCAGAACGCGTTTTTTTATCTCCAATATTTCGCCATTAAAGTCTTCTAATATATCGTTATAATTAATTAAAAAAAAACATAACCTATTGTATGTTTAATATTTCCTTGTTGTCTTTATTCCAGTCGTTGTCAACGGCGCGACCTTTGGTTACTGTATATAGTGATAAAAATGAACCATCAGAAAATACAATTTCTTTGCCATCGGTGTTCAAAGCTCCGATTCGTCCCGATATCGTAAATTTTGTTCATCAACAAGTTTCAAAGAATAGTAGGCAACCGTATTGCGTGTCCAAGGAGGCTGGTAAATATATTTTTTCAAATAACTAACCTATTAACTTTAAGATATTTTGAGCGTTAGGATAGATTAGAATACGGTTAGTTCAACTACGAAAATGTAGATTTTGTTTACTAGGTCACCAAACCTCTGCCGAATCATGGGGAACTGGACGTGCAGTAGCACGTATTCCTCGTGTTCGTGGTGGTGGTACCCATCGTTCCGGTCAGGGTGCGTTCGGTAACATGTGTAGAGGTGGACGCATGTTTGCGCCAACCAAACCATGGAGAAGATGGCACCGTCGCGTTAATGTTAATCAGAAAAGATACGCCCTTGTTTCTGCGATTGCTGCATCTGGTGTTCCTGCTTTAGTACAATCTAAGGGTAAGGTTATAATACATTTTAGGTTATTTAGAATCAATACGTATATGCTTCTATGATGATTTAGCTTTGGTCCGTGTTTCTGATAAACTGATTATACATAAGCTTTTGTACTGAGTTTGTAATAAATTATTACTTATATTTATCATTTTTTTTAATTAACATAACTTACGCAGATCATATGAAATATGTCTACAGGACACATGGTTCAAGAAGTACCAGAATTCCCTCTCGTAGTTTCCGATAAAATTCAGGAATACAACAAGACTAAACAAGCTGTTATCTTCTTGAGACGTATTAAAGCTTGGAATGATATCCAGAAGGTAATTGAAAGCATTGTTAAGAATACTTGTATAGGCACTATAGAATGTCCACATCTTTACTAAATCTTTTAGTTTGGATGTTCCTAATCGGGTGCTAGAGTAATATAGTTGTCACAGGCGTTCTAAACTAGTACCTTTATGTACTAGGTTAGGGTATGCACAACTGCACACGTTTATTTCATTAAAAGTATTCGTTATTAGATTTTTTCAATTAATGGTATAAAGAACAATATTTAATATTTTTTTATAGGTTTACAAGTCGCAAAGATTCCGTGCTGGTAAAGGTAAAATGCGTAATCGTCGTCGCATTCAACGTCGTGGACCTTTGATTGTCTATGGGCAGGATCAGGTGTGTAATAATAATAATAATAATAAGTAGAATTTTACTATATTTTTTGTTAAATTTTTTTGTTTAGGGTATTCGTAAGGCATTCCGTAATATTCCTGGTGTGGATCTTATGAACATCAATAAGATGAATCTCCTGAAGCTGGCACCTGGTGGTCACGTTGGTCGTTTCGTTATTTGGACGAAGTCTGCTTTTGATCAATTAGATGCTCTGTATGGTACTTGGCGTAAACAATCTAAGCTTAAGGCAGATTACAATTTACCCTTCCCTAAGATGGCCAATACAGATTTGTCTAGACTTCTGAAGTCGGATGAAATTAGAAGAGTTCTGAGAGCTCCAAGGTAATATTTTTAATAGATGTCGAACATATATATGTATATAAATTAATATTAAATTATTAATTCTTTTTTTTTTTTTTTTTATTATCTATATGATGATTTTAAGGTCCGTGTTGTTGATTGACAGTGATTATAATTTTCAACCATTACTGATAGAAATAAAAAAAAACTAACTTTATTCTCTTTTAGCAATTTCAAATATTTGACATATAATTTTCAAATTACAGAAAGAAGATAGTACGCAGGGTGAAGAAACTGAACCCATTGAACAATACACGTGCAATGTTGCGTCTTAATCCATATGCTGCAGTATTGAAACGTGCAGCAATTTTAACAGCACAAAGAAGACAATATGAGAAAGATTTACTTTTGGCTGAAAAACGTGGAGTAAGTATAATGATAATATCAATCGATTCTTGACGCCATTGTGTACAAGTTTGAAGTACATATATGACAATATTTTATTTCATTTTATTTAGATCGAACTTCCTAAGAACGCACCAGCACTCAAAGCTAAGAGGCTGAAAGAGAGACGAACCAAGCAAATTCTGGCGGTTAAAGCGATTAAAGCGAAGAAACCTAAAGCTCCGAAGAAAGCAGCCTCAGCACCAGCTAAAGCTGCAAAGCCAGAGCCGACGAAAACGTTGGATGCGCAGGCAACAAAAGCTAAGAGCCCACCAACCAAATAAAAATGATTAAGAAGCTTTTGTCGTTAATCCAAGATTTTTATTTCAATATAAATAAAATTTGGAAAGAGACACAACAACAAAATTTATATTTTGATCATCGTTTAGAATACTTTATATATATATATATATATATTTTTTTTTTATATATATATATATATATTTTTTTTCGTGTACATTGGTACACGATTTAAAAATTGCAGATGAGTGGTACTCTCATAAAAATGGTGTTATCATCGAATACTTCAATGGATGCAACTTTTGCATTTGCTTCCGTTGGAATGAGAAAGTTAATATTTCTAACGTGACGTCGACCACCTAATTCTTGTAATTTAATATTCAAAACATTCTCCGTTGCTAGAGCAGCAGTGCTTACTTTAAATCCTTCAGTCTTTATTTCTGCCTGCGTTATATTTGATTTCTTATACAATCTGTTTTATTTTTATTTATTTATTTATTTCTTTTTTTTAATATACAGGTAACACGTGACAAGAATACAAAAGATATCGTATACTCAAGATAATTTATAAAGCATCGAAACCAAGTGAAATTACTTACAGCAAAATATTCTTTGTTATTTATCGTATAAAAATCCGGGATTTGACTCAATTTCAATCGTGTTTTGAATCCGCTCGATATCATTTTGAGATCTATATAATCGTATGGTCTTAACAATATGGCGTTGTCCAAACAATGCTGTGGCAAATTTTCCATAATCAATAAGGAAGAATTATTACAAGAATTGAAGGCATTAAGTTATAGAACTTGATCTGGCATTTGTAGGTAATGTTAGAAATAGATTATCGATTAGATAAATTCTTTTGTTTCGAGATTAGCTGTTTATGAAATTCATACAAAAAAAGAAACTAGGGAACAAATTTGTAGATATCCTGTAATGGAAATATGATTGATTAGAACGTTTCAATGAAAATTATGAAAAATATTTGTTCCATGGGCTTACACGTATCATTGACGACGATTTGTTACAATCGATCACATTTTTAATCGTTTACTCGGTTTAATAGTAGGTGCAGTTAGGATTAGCATTCTATGTTTATTGTCAACTACAGCACGAACTTCATCGCTGTCAATGGACTCCGGTATAAGTAAATTTTCTCGATGTTTAAGGATTTGTTTCGTCAAATCGTTACATGGCAATTTTTGTATCATATCCGAAAACTCTTTACTTAGATGTCGTTGAACGCTTACACGAAGATTATTGCCCTTAACAGTTATTTTCGTAGACGACATATCGATTTCCGGTGCTAGTAACATTTTGGCCTTGGTAAATTACAAAGATATGATAATTAATGAATCGTTAAAAATTCTAACCTATAATCGGATTAGAATCTATAGCTTGTTATTATTCGATCGATCCTTTTTTTTTTTTAAACCCTCCCTCAAGAAGAAAAAAAAACAAGAAAAAATGGTTGATTAATTTTTTACCTTTTAAGGTCACTCTTTGCTATGGAAGAGAAAAAAGTAGGAAAAAAAAGTTACGTGAGCTTCGACCTTTCGATGGTTTCATGACTTTTTTTTTTTAGTAACACTTGTTATAAAAAAAAAAAAATCCGTGTATAAAATGATCTATCGATTGCGAGAGCATGACATATATATTGGAAATGAACGAATTATCCCATTATATTTTGAAGTATTCTTGGTTTTAAATATTTTTTGTTTCTTTTCTTTTCGTACAAACCTCGTAGAAATTGTCAGGTCGAATACCTATGGAAACTATTTGCACGGTGTAACTGTTATCCGATGATTTAGCCGATGATACTTTGGTAGAATCTGCTATTCTCTTTTCGTTAAATTTAGGACAGTAAATGCTACCTGTCTCATGATCACCATGACATTTCGTACATCGTTCGTTCGTCGTACTCATTTTTAACGCATTCACAAATAACGTTTGTATTATTTGATTATTAGGATATTTGTTTGAAATCTCTCATCGAAGATCATAATCGAGAATGAAAGATTTATATTTGTATATATATAGAAAGAGAGAGAAATAAGTAAAGATTTGTTTAAGGTTATAAAATTTTCAAGAATTTTAAGAAGATACAATACGACACGTCAATTTAGAGTTTGAAATATGAGAAATTTAATTCGCGTGCACTTATTTGTCTGAAAATCGTATATAATTAACAAAAGGTAATCACGTGGATGAAACAAACGATAATCGATTGGAACTTGCGCAGGTGGTGCAACTTCGATCGTATTGGTCAGAATTCAGGTAAGAGAATCATTAAATCAATTAATTCGTTAGATAATATTTATTACTATTTATAACTATTTTTTTTTCTTTTTCTTTCTCTTTATTTTTCTCTCGAAAATTTGAAAATAAAATTGGCGAGTCGAGAAAAAAATGTAGAATCTTTTGAATTCGTATTTTTGCGAATTTAATACGTGATCCGATTATGAAATAAAATTCACCAAAAGAAATGTATATATATATATATATATATATATATATATATTATTTTTTATTTTCGCACTTTCTTTACACCTCGGTGCCTCGAATTGTATATTCGAGATTTAAAACATATTTCCTTCTAAAATAACTCCAAACGAGAAGGCTTTATTTTTACGTATTTACGTTCGCATATTAACGCAGGACTAAAGCATACACGCATGTTTCATTCGTACTTTTTCAGATATAAAAAATTCTCCCAAAAAGATTTTCTTCGAATTTTTTAAAAAGTCGATCAAACATAATTTCGTAAAGCAAAATCGATGAATATATAACCTAATTATCTTTATATCTATTTAACATTTCGATATTCGTTTTGTTCGACCCAATTCGATCATGATAATTTCGATAATCGCAATTAGCCAATCGGACGTTTTAATCGATCGTAAATCCCATCATGGCGACTGTCGTCACGACGACGATTACGTATCCCATTATTTTTTTACTAATTACGTAGAAAAATTATAGATAATACAATCGCGAACGAATTATTAATTATAAATGAGTGTTTCGTTAGAAAATTCTAATGGTAAATAAGCATCGTTCATTTTTTATTCTCTTTTTCGTCTCTCTCTCTCTCTCTCTCTCTCTCTCTCGCTCATTTATATAAACAATTTTTTCCTAAACAATCTTTTTGCTCTTTGATTTCCCTACCCCCCTCTCTTTCTCTTTTACATAAATAATTATTTCTCCAATTTTTTTTCTCTCGTTTTTATATAAACAATTTTTTTCCAATTCTCGTTTTCTTTCGTAATATTTCTCTCTCTCATAGGAATCACTTTTTTTTTAACTATTTCTTTTTTTTTTTAATTTCTCTTTCTACCTTTTATATAAATATTCTTCGTAATTTGATTTGTTTGACTTTTTTTTTAATCTCCTTTATATAAATAATTTTTTTCTATTTTTTTTTTTTTGATTTCTCTCTTTTTCTCTCTCATTCCCTTTCTCCTTCTCTCTCTCTTTCTCTTTCTCTCTCTCTCTCTCTCTGTCTCACTCTCTTCTTTCTCTCCTAGGACACATCGTTCGACGTTCGTATCTGTATTGTTATGAAACGCCTGCGCGAGTTTCCTTTTGAAAGGAGCGACGGTAGGGGTAACGCGGGATTCAGGGGCGAAATTGCACCGTGGTTTTCAACTACCGGATATCAGTGAAAGACGGGCGGTCTCGCGGTTAAGTCGTCCTTCAACTCCATGTCGCCTTCTCTCGGTCTCTTCCTTCGCTACGGAATTTTGGCGGTTATTTTTAAGAATGGTGAGTGACCGCTTATTTTTTCTATCATCGCAAAACCTATCCCATTCTATTTTTTTTTTATTTTTTTTATCTATCTCTTTTTTCTCTTTTTTTTTTTTAATTTCTTTTTTTTCTAAACAAGTAATAAATTAAGCGTAATGTACGCTTTTTTTTCCTTTTTCATGAGTTCCTGCCGAAAAACGTCGTTATTTTTTATCTACCTATAAAGAACTTTGTGGTTCGATTGAAAATTTTGTTGCGTTAAGTAAATGTAATATTCGATGATGATGATGATGATGATAATAATAATAATAATAATAATAATAATAAGATCAAAATCATTTTTCTCTCTCTATGAATCGAATAAACATTGTACATTTTATTTCGTTTACTTGCGATATCAAAGCAATAGAAGTCGTTCGTTCGTTCGTTCGTTCGTTCGTTCATTCATTCATTCGTTCGTTCGTTCGTCTAGTTTAATCTAACTTTTTAATTTAAGTTATAACGTATAAGTTGGAAACGACACTCGCTTCGAAAGATCAGGTAATTTACCGATCGTCCTTCCACTTCGAATTTTTTCACAAATATGGACTTTTCGATCGAGGGGGTCAAGGATTTTCCTTGAATTATTTTCCACGAGGAATTTTTTTTTTTTCTTTTATGCCTCGACTCTATTTTTTCTTTTTCATTGAAACGTGTGATGTTGGTGATACTGATAGCGGCTGTGGTAAAATAACTCCTTTACGAATTCAAAAATTTCGGAATAGATTTTAACTATAATCTACCTTGATCCATCTTGTCATTCGATCCAAACTTTTTCATTATGTTCCAATTCAATTAAGAATACGATTTATATACGATTATTTCGATGATTTATATTAAATGCTTTTTTTTTCAATTATTATATACACCTATCCGTTCAATCAGCTTTTCTCGATTGTTACAGAGACGTATTAATCTCGATATAGTAGCAATACGATATATCATATCTTTGTAATAAATTTGATTATTCTCTTTAAGCTTTCCATCGTATATCATGTACTAATACATAGTTGAACGATCTCAAGTACGCTTGCATATGCTATTTTATATTTTAATGATTACAACTTATGTAATCATTAAAATTACAACTTATGTAATCATTAAAATATAAAATGATGTAAGAGTCGTTATTGCAGTTTTTTTTTTAATTGTGTTGTATGTGTATATATGCATATAGATATTGCATTCGATAAATTATTACTTTTTTTTTTTCATTTTATTCCTGTAACATATCGAACGAGTGACATCGTTTTATACAGTTTCTTCTCGTAAAATATGAGAGATAAAATGGTACGAGCTGATGGTAAAATTCTTTTCTCATATAGCTGACATTTTCAATATTATCTTTTATATGTATTTTTAAATATCTATTGGATAAGAAATTTTCGAAAAATGAGATCGTCCAATATAAATACAAATTGGTCAGATAAATTGGACAGTAAACGATACGAATTGAGAATCTACGTAAATGTATATCTACGTGTTAGAGAAGAACAATAAAAAAGAGCACACAGAAAAAAGGGATAAAAGATTGGAGAAAAAATATTTGCTATCTTTGAATGAATCGAAGCGAAATGTGCGATTCAATGAAATCTCTACTAATCGTTCTATCGATGGCTTTCGTTCGAAAGCTTCCTTTCTCTCTCTGTTTTTCTCTCTCTTTCCCTTTCTCACTCTCTCATTCTCTCTTACTCTTCCTTTTTTTTTTCAAGAGCGCTCATTTGAAACTCTCGTTCGACGAGACGCCGTCTTTTTTGGTCTCACAAAGAAAAGCGTAAACTGTATTTTAAAAAACGTTTCGAGAGAATCGTAAAAAAAGTGAGAACAAAGCAACACGGATTTTCCTTGTTCCCAAATTCAGCATGAGAAAGACAAAAGACATAAAAGAAAAAAAAAGAAAGGAAAAGAAGGATGCACCGATTGTTTTCATCATACTAATACATCTTTCTTGCATTAATTCAGGTTGTTTGCAATTTTGAAAATGGCGCGTTTACGCACGAAATCACGTGATACCGTGATCACTTTCTTTTTAAGCGGGATATTTAAATCTTTTTATACGTAATTAATTTAATCTTTTTAATTTCTCTTAATCTATATAATTTTTCTTTTGTTTATACATATTGATTTAAAAATTAATATACATTTCGATTATATATATATATATATATAATGGTATCTATATAATTGTTATAATTATAACGACTCTGAAAAATAAAACGAAATTTGTTTTTTTCTAAAACCAAATTGTTCATCAAGTCTTTTCGAATATCGGGAACTATTTTGTGTAACGAGATCGATTAAGAAAAGTTCGATCTCCGATTAAAGCTCATTTCTACTAACCGTCCGTTAATTCGATCGTTCAACTCGACAGGATTTCCTGCAAGAATATTATCGCATTTGATCGAGTTGTAAATGAGTTTCGTGTTCCACAAATTTCTCTGGGCTCTCTTCATTCCTCTCTTTACTTATCCTCTCACCCTCCTCTTCTTCATTCTCTTTTCTCTCTCTCTCTCTCTCTCCGTCTCTCTCTTTCCCTCTTTCTCCTTCAAATAGTCGAAGAATTTTCGTTCAAATTGCGACGCTCATTTATTCGATTTCCTTTTCCATCGATTTTCTATTTATCGAATAGAATCGATAGAATCGTTCGTGGCGAAACAATAAGCGTTTATCTATCTATCTATCTACCTATCTCTCTCTCTCTCTCTCTCTCTCTCTCTCTCTCTCTCTCTCTCTATATATATATATATATATATATATATATATATATATATATATATACATACGTATCGATCGTTTGAAATATATGCGCAAAATTAGAATAATTTAGTCCGCGGCATGCCACACGTTGTCATCTTGAATAATTTTTATTTTCTTTACCATAATTTTTTCACGCGAATTGTTTAACCGGAATAAGAAAAAGAACGATCGTTTGGTACAATTTATTAGGCAATTTTTTTTTATGCTATTTTTTACCTCGTTATCCTTACAGAATATTCTTCTCAATTTTTTACTTTTTCTCTCTCCCACTGGAGGAGAAACAATCCGCCATTATTACGCGTGAAGTATTGCGAAAGAGCTCTCGTATTCTGTATATAGTAATAATGATAATGATGATGACGATAATAATAATAATAATAAATAAATAAATGAACACATTGACTACCGAAAAACCATAACTATAACAATATTAATAACGATAATAATAACAGTAAACCATCGTCTTAATAATCGTCATAAATTCATGTTTTTATTAACAACAACTTTGTAGGGAATATTTCTTATCACATTTCTCCTATTAGTTTGACTATCAGATATCTCGGTAATTGAAGATGATATCTATGACAAAATCATAATCTTTTATATTTTTTCAAAACTAACAATAGGAGAAGAAAGTGAAGAGAAATGTAAAAAATATAACTGAGCGAACTTTCACATTTATTTTCTTTTTCTTTTTTTTTTTTTTCTTTTCTTTTTCTTTCTTTCCTTTCTTTGTTATAATAGATAATATATGTGTTTGCGTGCACACGTGCGTGTGTGTGTACGTGTGTACATGTACATACCTGTATGTATTTCACGAAATGCAATTTGTCGCGCGAATCGATGCGAGAAACATCTATCACATTTCGAAGGACGATGTTCCCTTCGGTTGTGTCCGTCATTTTTTGGGACGATACTTTTCTGTCGGCTCTTCGATATCATGTCAGAGATATACATGTACATATATGGATACATAGAAAATATATGTATTTATATATATGTATCTATATATATATATATATGTATGTATGTATCCTTCCAATCTGAATAATCCATATGATCGACTCGCGAACATCTGCCGATTTTATTACATTAGAAACAAATTCTTTGATTTGTTCATACTTAACATTCGTTCATGGTGGACTATTATATGCAAAATATAAATTCATCGAACGATTTTTTCGATATATTGTATTCGATTAAAAATTGACTCGCTAACATCTATTCGATTTTATTATATTAGAAATAAATTTGATTTATTTTATAGCTGTTATCATTGAACTCATAAAAACATTCACGACGGTAAGGACACAATGTAAGCAATTAATTAATATTTAAAAGTTTTTTATATAAAAGAAAGAGTCGATGATCGAAAGGGTTGAAAATTAGGTTGTGCTAATTACAGTTGGATAATAAATCATAGATTTTTTATTATATAATTATAATTAACTTTCAGTTACAATAGGTAGGTAAAAATGAAGGAAGATGTCATTTAAGCTGGAAGATTAGTGTCTCTCTCGTTCTCATCAACGCTTTTTGCGTCTCTTTGTACTCTCGATAAACGTGAAAAGTCAAGAGTTACGGAGGATTAGCTAACGTACGAATTGGGTTTTGGCACAATAGACGTAACTATCGTCTATACGATTCTACGACGTAACTATCGAAGATTAGGTGAAGTAGTTGGAAGGAGTGAAGTGACGTGTTAAATTAACTTGAAATCTCTAGCTTTGACGGACCGGTTAGAATGCATACAGGGAAGAAGTTTGATAAATCGATTAGATCGTTATCGTTTCGGAATTAAATTTCATGAAAATTTTGTTGACATTAAAATTATCGATCTTATTCAATTTTACAATAACGTATATAAATAAAAACATGCTCTCATGAAAATTATTTTAATAATTATAAAAGATCCGAAAGATTTGATAATTCTCTTTCATTAATCCCATACATTGGATTAATGTAAGTTAATTAACGCGGACTATAATACATTTTTTGATATTACTTTTTCAGGTTTCTGTGACGAACACGAATACAGATTGACAAAATACTTGTTGGATGGATACGATGCCGCTGTGAGACCAGCAAAAAATTCCTCTCAACCTTTGGCCGTTGTCTTTGGTCTTTCTCTTCATCATATCATCGATGTGGTGAGTGATCGACCGTGAAAATTCTTTGAACAATGAATATCTATATAGTTGCAGACGTATAAGTGTTGAGTGTATTGGCTATGAGTATTACTACCTACGCCATTGATACATATAAATGACAATATCTGATCTTTAATTAATTAAAATCGATCGTTTCAATTGGCAGGATGAAAAAAATCAAATACTAACCACTAATTGTTGGGTCACGCAAATTTGGACCGATCATCATTTGAAATGGAATATCTCGGATTTCGCAGGAATTCGAGTAATTCGTGTCCCATACAATCGAGTTTGGAGACCTGATATTATACTCTATAACAAGTAAGCAGGTGTTCATATTTTTGTTTCTACTATCATATTTCTAATGTAATACATATATATATATATATATATATATATATATATATATTTGTGTTGTCTCTATTACAATAGAAAATATATATGTAGGAATATAATCGAACTAAAAAGTATGATCAAACATGGCGACTCAAAGATTCATTAAATATTTTTGTACAGCGCAGATCCGCAGTACAGTTCAGCGATTATAAATACAAACGTGATCGTCAGTCACACGGGCGAAGTAGTATGGCTCAGTCATGGTATTTTTCGTAGCAGCTGTGACATAGATGTTGAATTTTTTCCGTTCGACGAACAAAGGTGTGCCTTGAAGTGGGCATCTTGGACTTACGATGGATATCAGGTATATCATGTATATAAACAGGTGATTATGAAACTGGTTTAAGTCAAAAATTATATAAAAAAAAATTATACGAACTGGAATAAATTATATTCTTTTTTTTTTTTTTTTATTTTTAACTTTCAACTCGGACCACTTTTATAATCACCGGCTCATATATTTCCAACAATTTTTTTCATAAAAAAAAAAAAATACATATATATATATATAGGGTGTCCAATTTGAATCCGTATAAAACACGTCTTATTTGTCCTCTTTTGAAAAAAAAATTTGACTTTACGATTTAACAAGGAAATATTGGGAATATTTCTTCCGTGAATTTCCGACATATTTAGCAACTTTATTGTTCGACGTAAAAAAAAAGAAAAGAAAAAGAAAAGAGAAAAATCCTGACGTAGCGCGGTCCCTGCGGATTTTTCCAAGCAATTAACTTCAACCGGGCATGGAAAAAAAGCTTGCCAACGGCTGTTAATATTCAAGATGTTGTACCTAAAATCCAACGTTGTGGTCTCGACAATTCTACGATATCTACATGTCGGCTAATGAATAAATAAATTTTTCTATACTTTAATATCCCCATAGGATAACATATATTCCATTGTTTTTATCTTATCCTCGAGGAACACAATATTGTTGGTTTAAATTATATTTTCAAACTCTCAATTCACTTTGGCAAACACTTTTCCAAAGGAGAATCAACATAGTCGTTAGAACTTTCATAGTCGGCGGAGAGTTATGGTTTAATTTAAAAGCATATAGGTAAAGTTTCTATCAGCTAGTCAATCAAAAAACACTTTTACAAGTTGCACGGAAGATCCCATACGAATTAGAAAAAATATATTTGATACCAAATTATTTGGGATTATAATTAATCGGATCGTCAAATTGATTCGTAGAAAAAAAAAAAAAAAAATAAAAAAAAAAAAAGACAAAAAATATTTCATTCGATCGAATAAAAAATTGATCGTTTTAAAGATACTTCCCTGAATGAAAAAATCCATTTGTTGATTTCTTTTATAGTAAAGTATATCTTAAAACAGATTAAAAAAACATGAGTATCCATTCGTGTCGTGTATAGTTCGTTAACTATGGACGAGATCGTCTGGACGATCGGGTGAATCATTTGAGAGAAGCAAATCGAATATGTTAGTTCGCCACGTCGTCGAAAAAGGAACGGGCAGATCGAAGGGCTTAATCCTGTATGGAAGAAGAATTCAATGCAAGCCCAGATTCACTCTCTCAATTGGTGAGCCCTCTCTCTCTCTCTCTCTCTCCTTTTCCATCTCTCTCTCTCTCTCTTTTTCTCCTTTTCCTTTACCTATCTCCTCCTCCTCCTCTTCCTTCTTCTTCTTTTTCTTTCCTTTCCTTTCCTTTCCTTTCCTACTTTTCAATCTTCTTCGGTTGAAGCCATTTTTCACGACGCATAACTCTTCTCCTTCTCTTCTGCCCTTTTAACGGCGAAGTGTGATCGAATTAATAATTAGATTTAAATGAAAAAAAAGGGAAGAAAAAAAAAAGATCGAAAAAGTGAACTCGATAGAATAACTGATATTGTAAGTTTCAATCGTTTTTTCTTTCTTCTTTTAAAATTTTTTTTTTTTCTTTTTCTTTATGTATTTTGTTTCAGCTCGAACTTGAGAAACAGAGCGAAAAAGGCGATGTAACTAATTATAAAGCAAATGGTGAATTCGATCTCGTGAATTTTTCTGCCAGACGAAACATCGAGTATTATTCGTGTTGTCCAGAACCTTACCCGGATATCACTTATGAGATTCGCTTACGACGACGATCCATGTTTTACGTCTTCAATCTCATCCTTCCTTGTATACTTATCAACGGTATCGGTAAGTTACACAGTAATATCCTTTTTCTATTATATTCTAAAGCCTTGTATATATCTAACTTATTTTCCCTACGACTTTTTTCTTTTTCTCTTTGTCGCATCTTTGTAATTTCAAATATTCCACACAAAATAATGCATTTGTGTGCGTCTGTTTATGTGTACTCCACTCGACCATTTTAATTAAACGTGAAACGTTTAGGAGACGGTAAATAAATAAAACAGAAACAAAACAAAACAAAAAGTAGAAAAAAGAAATAGGAAAAAATAGAAGAAATGAAAGAATTCTTTTTTCTACGTTTTTCTTTCTCATAAAAGATTTTATCTCTAGAGTTAGAAAACGACGATCCGTTTAAAACCTTTCATTCGATATTCCACAGTTAAAATGTCACGAGAGCAAAAGTTTTTATCAGTGGTCTTATATTTGTGCAGCTCTACTGGTATTCTATGTACCTTCGGAATCTGGAGAAAAAGTTACTCTTGGGATCTCAGCTCTTCTTTCGATGACCGTCTTTCTAATGACAATACGCGAGACTCTTCCACCGACGGAAAAGACACCTTTGATCAGTTAGTATTTTTTTTTTTCTATCTGCAAAATATTTTAATATCGATGATATCTAAGTTTTAGATACAAATAGTAATTCAAGAAAATTTCCATATTTCTAACGTTTGAATCATCAAATTAAAAAAATCATATATATATATATATATATATAAAAGATGTGTAGTATAGTATCGTACAAAGTCATTTAAAATTGTGTATATGAAATAATCTAGAAGCCAATCAAGATCATTCCCAATAATATGATTACTGAGAATCCCTGCGTCTATAGTGACGTTTCAAATGCGTTGGCGTGGAACTTGAAGAAAGTGGGACGACGTTTATATTGGAACAATAAATAGTGACAATTCTATCGATACCCTGCAGCTCTGTTTCTATTTAACTTCAAAAAAAAAGAAAATAAAAAATAAAAAAAAATAAATAAACTAAAAGGAATAGTTTTATCACGTTTTTTTTTTTTTTTAAATATAATTCTTTTCTCGTTTCGATAGGATTTGTCATTGAGATTGCAATCATTAATTTAAATGATTAATTTATTTATATAAAATTTATACACGTATGCACATATGTTTAATGATGCCATTATGCATTTTGCTTTTCGCATTTAGGTCTCTATTATGGAGTAAGCATTTGTCTCGTGTCGTTCGCGTCAGGATTAGCGGTATTGACTTTGAATTTACATCATCGTGGCACGAGAGTACCCGAAGTTGTGAGATCGTTATTCCTACACAAGCTGGCAAGAATAGTGTTTCTTAATTTTCAAGAAGAAAATAAGCCGGTAATGTAACAAAATTTTTATTGAATATAATACATTAAAATACATTGAAATTTTTTATTAATAATAAAAAAAAAGAGGGAAAGAAAAATTAAAAAAAAAAAAAAGCAGAACAGGAGAAACATTTTCATTTGATTAAAAAATTTGTCACAATTATATTAGGGATCTGCAGAATCGATGAGAAAGGTAAATAGTTGTCCATTACATTCTAAAACTGATTTACCTCAACAACAAATGACGTCACCTAAGCACGTTAAGAGAAAGCAGGATGACGATAGCAGCAGTCCTAATCTTCGTAAGTTTTTTCGTTTCTTTTATTTTCTTTTTTTTTTTGTTCTTTTCTAAATCTTCTTTTAAGTCTCTAATCCTGTTACCGCGTTTGATGATTTTAGATTTTGGAAAAGATACTAATTTGGAAACTCAGTGGACTCGCATTTTGGGAAGAGTGCATGCTACTATTGAGAGCAACGAGAGACGTCTAGCTGAACAAGATAAAAGAGAAAGAACGGAATTAGAATGGAAACAAATCGCTCTTGTTAGCGATCGTATATTGTTAGGTATTTTCTTTCTTATGACTGTCGTTAGCACAGCTGTTATTTTATACGGTTCACCACCTACTACGGAAAGCAAAAACGATGACTAATCGTAGAAATTATTTTAGATTTTATTAAAGTCAATTTTGTATAAAACGTCAAATTACAATTGTTCGCTATGTCGATTATATTTAATCATATAATATATATAAAAAAAGAAAACATTAAATTATTAGAATGACAGTAATTAAACAAGCAAATAAGACTTCGAAACTCGTTGTATAGTTCGATTGTGATTTCTTTTTTTCGTGCGGCTAATATTAAGAGCATGTTTAGCTATACTTTTTTACACTGTGGAATTTAATAATCATAAGTTTACTTGTTAAAGAGAGACGTCATTGTAAATATTATATCGAGTATTATATACGAATACCTATCTCAGCTGCATAATTCAATCGATAATTCAGTGAGTAATAAATAATAAGATATAATTGCTATTTTATTAAATTTCAAGTAATGTTTGCTTACAGTATTTACTTCTTATAATTAATTTAAATTCTTATGAAAAATATACGGTATTAAAGTTGGAAAATATTAAGCCAAGGAAAGGTTCGTTTAAAAGTATAATGTTATATAGAATTGTTACAAATTATGTAGTAATAAATATCTTCAAATAGCATATATAAAAGATTTATAATTCAAATATTAATATTTAATAATAGTCAGGTACTGGTGCACAGGCGATTTTTACAAAATCTTCATATTTGACATTACCATTGATGGATACATTGGCCTCTCGAAAGATTTGCTCAACTTTAATACAAAAAATATTCGTATAAAGATTTTTGTAAGCATAAATTTTCTTAGAACATTTCAAATTTACAATTACTTACCTTCTTTGTTACTTAATTTTTCTCCCCAGTGAAGGAGCATGTGAGCCAATTGTCGCGCAGGTATAGTACCAGTATGAGCAGTATCTGCAGCTTGAAAAGCTTCTATTACTTCTTTCGGAAGATCTTCCGCTCTTGTTTGCAAATGCATGGCTTCCAGAAAATCAGCGAATGACATTTTTCCACCTAAGGTATACAAAAACAAAATTTTTAATATTTTACCGCATAATTTAGACTGACATAAAAGTCATTATGATTGCAAAAAAAAAAAAAAAATGATTGAAATAGCCAACCTTTATCTTTAAGATATTTATTCAATTCTGCAATCGTTGGACTGAGGCCTAACGACCTCATAATGATAGTCAATTCGTCTAAGGTCCGAATCTGACCATTGCGAGCAAATAGGTAAAAACATTCCCTGAATTCTGTAATGGAACACGTCAGGACCGTTAAATAAGTGTTTAATGATATGTATATCTATAAAGATGTAAATAAAAAAAAATATATACGTATGTATACGTAAATAACATATTTTAGCATATAGTAAACAATATCAAAATATAATGTACACAAGGAACATACCATCAATATCTTCTTCTCGAAAGTAGCGAGCCTAAAATAAAAAATGTCAAAAGTGTACGTGTACATTTTGATAAATTTTTTTAAGTTATAGTATAACAATTATTTTCTTAATTACCATAATAAATTGTTTTTGAATTGCCACAGATATCTACAAACACCTGTCAAGAGTGTGACGTCAACGAATATCGACATCACAATATGACATAACCTAAAAACTTTGGACGATATTTTAACGCCTCAACGATAATATATATTTTATTTTAGCCGAATTAAAAGAAAGCGGAGATGAAATCTAATGAAATTATATTTTATTTTTCTTTCAAAATAGGTACTACATTTGGCGGTAAAATTTGTACATCGATAGAACGTAATATAAATTCTCTCCAGATTGCAGCCAATCATAACAGAGAATATTTTACAATTGGCCAATGAATAGCATCGAAGAAACGAATTCCCTTTTCGCATTAACGAAGGAACATCAACAAATACTTTCAACAATGTTGGCAGTAAGAATTATATTTTATTCATTTATATTTTATATTTGGCTACATTGTATTACTGTTTTATACGTTAGTTTTAATTTGTTAACGGTTTTTTGATAGATCACACAAGCTCATCGATGTATTTCACTTTTCGTACTTATTTCTATTCACA